>NC_133666.1:494759265-494816765 GCF_037893015.1 Macrotis lagotis
TTTCCCAGCCTCTTATTTCTTGATTTGCTTTTGTTGTTCATTCACCACACTGCTGCAGCAGTAAGCAGTTTTTTAGATGATAGACGTTTTTTCCTTCTATGTCCATTGTGTCTTTCTGAAAAATAAGAGCAAATATGAAAAAGGGGCTTCCCTTTTTCTCTGAAAGCAAAATAGTCAAGAATCAATTTAATTATCTTAGATTTTAGCATTTCAATTTCCTTGCAAAACAGAGTGGAAGGCAGGATTTCCTTATTATTGTGATTGTGATGCATTCTGCAGGAAAATAGCCAAGTCGAATCCCTCTAAGCTAATAGTCACAAGGCTGCTTGTCATGGTCTCCATTTTCCTCTGTACACCAGGGTCAGTTTTAACCATCTAAGTATGGAATCCTGTGTGAATTTTTAGATTTGAAATATGAATGCTCCTGTGTTGGCTTGAGAGCTGCAATCTTAAAATGTGTTTTTCATAGCTACTATCAGGAGAGAATCAGCATATTGTAAATATAGGTCAAGTATGGGCTTTAAAATTCCAATATAAAGCATGAGTGTAAGGGGGTGAGGGGTTATATGTAGAGGAAAGAATGATGGTAATATGTCAGACAATATATTTAGGAAATTTGGTTATATGTGACAGACTTCAGTCTTTGATATAAAATATCTTCAGCTTTTAAAGTGCATCTTCAGCAAGATCACACTAATGAAATAAATTAAGTCAGCTGTGAAGGTCAGTATACATTCTGACTTGGGAATGTGAACTTTTCAGAATCATGTATTTATTACATTTTACTATTTTTAAAAGGCATTTGCAAGATTCATAGCAAGAAATGGTACTGTGTACTCCTGGAAGCTGGATTGAAGTAAAGGAAGACTCTTTAAAATAGTTAATATGCCTTATTGGCAAATCATCACTAATGCAGGTGTCATTGTTATAGCTCAGCTTTAAAATATATGAATTTAAAGGCTAAGTATTGTGACTAATATTTATTTCAAAGTACAGAATGTGTCACAGCAGTAGGGCATCCTATTATTAATGCAGTAAACTCTGGCAAAAGGCTGCACTGCTTCAGTTGTTAGCTACATGAAAATAACAGTAAAGCATGTCGTCTTTTTTCTGTTATACCTTATCATAACCTGTGTCCTAGCACCAAGGCAAACTAAACATGGGAAAATTGTATCATAAACTATAACTTTCTTCTGATGTGCAGAAATGTCTTGAGGTTTCTACCAGAACTTTGGAATAAAATTTTTATGTTAAAATTTTAAGTTGAGGTGAATTACCATGACTCTATAACTGAATCCTAAATATAGGCTGTAAATCTGTCAGGGAGTGACTATATACAGTTTTTACATCCAGGTGCATTAAGTGAATGCTTGTAATATAAAAGAAAATATTTTATCAGAGTTTTTAAAGGAATTAATATCTACTGATCTCTATTTTTCTTTTCCTCTTCCTTTCTTTTTTCTCTTTCCTTCTTCCTTCCTTCCTTCCTTCCTTCCTTCCTTCCTTCCTTCCTTCCTTCCTTCCTTCCTTCCTTCCTTCCTTCCTTCCTTCCTTCCTTCCTTCCTTTCTTTCTTTCTCTCTCTCTTTTTCTCTTTCTCTTTTTCTTTCTTTCTTGATAACTCCACAGGTCTGGTTGTGTGAGAGATCTATATTGTTTCCTTGCTGCATTTAAATTTGTTAATGGATCATGAAAAAAATTGCTAACTTTGTTCAGCAGATACTAAATAAATTATTTGAAAACATCAAAACAGCAACAATAGCTTTATTTAAGGAAAATTCAAAAGCAAAATAAATAACCCCAAAGGAACCACTCTTTAAATTGTAGGTACAATGTAAAAGAGTAGATTTTTTATGTGCATGTTTTCTCTTTTCATTATGTAGCAAAATTAACTTCTCAGAAATTTCAAAAAGAAGACTAACTTTTAAAACAGTAAGAATCACAAAATAAGCATTCATTCTGATCTATCCTTATATACTTCCTTCCATTTCTCAAATTAATTATTTATGAAAAGTGTGGCATAATATTGTCATTAGAAGATGTGTTCCAATACCTAGGACCCTCCCTATTCTCCTTACTTCCCATCCCCCACCCCCATCACTATAGGTTAAATAGTTTTGACATCAATTCATACCTCTCTGACCCTCAGCAATCATTTGGGTTCTATGTAGCTTACCTTGTGTCTTTTAAAAGATGTTCACTGTTTGTTTTAGGTGAGATTAAAACCCCAAGTCTGATCCTTAGACTTTCTTTTTGCAGAAATACAGTTGGATCTGCTAGGTGACTACATACATAGAAATTTAGTCCTAAAGATCCAGTGGCAGTTTTATGAGAGCAGGAGCTTGCAGTGGTGTTTGGCTAGATTTCTAGAAGCAACTGGCTGAAGGCATTAGGCTACTGAGAGTCTGGCTTATTCCCAAAGGGCTTCAGCAAATTAATCACCCTATGAGCTAAATTTGTTTATAGACATATTTGGAATGGAGGATATACACATGGGATGCATTTTCTCCATTTGCTCTGTGGAGCACCTGCTGAAAGTGTTATATAGTTTCTCCTCATGCTATACAGTCAACTTGGACTCTTGTAGCAGTGAGGATGCTGCTGCTGCTGCTGCTGATGTTGATGATGACATTACTTAATCTCAACTCCCCCCAACCTCCAATTCCCACCTTGGACATCCAGTTTTTTCTAATATCATTATGAGTTTGGGTGACACAAGGTAGTATTAATACATTTCCCCCCTTTCAGCACTTGTCCTCTAAAAATAATTTGGTGATTTGCCCTCAAAATGGTAGTTGTATTTTTGTATGATGGTAAGGGAAGTTTTTTGTTTGTTTGTTTCATAAATGTTCAGTTTTAATGAGTGATAATTATATTTTTATGTTTTGATGGCAAGATAAAGCCTAAGACAGACAGCCTTCCCAGCAACAGCTGCTTTTTTCTGGAAGAGTTTTTCACTACAGGGCTCTGATCTGTTTTTTAAGACAAGTCAAATACGTATCAACCTCTCTAAGTCTCATTTAGGCAAAAGCAGTTTCTTCTCCCCTGGTTTTTTCCAGGTCAGTATATCAATGAAACATCTGTTTCTTTTTTGTTGGATGTTCTGTGGTAGATTATTATTATTATTATCATCATCATCATCATCATCAACATTATTTTACATGAAGTTTACCCTCAAACACTTTCCAGCCTCTTGTTTTGCAGACCTCCAGTTTGTGGTTGCCTTTACCATCAATAATGCAGACCCTGATGCTTTGCAGTACTGTCACTGTAGATGCTGTGAAAGTAGTAAAAATGAACACTAATCAATCTTTCAGAGAGAAGCAATGAGCATTAGAAGGCCACTATCCTGTGACTAAACACACCCCTTTTATGGAGTGTTGGTGCTAATAAAGGACAGCTTATTACTGAGGCAGAGACCAAAGCTTGGGTGAGGTCAACCATGACTGGCAGTCATCAGTCATTCTTAATGATACTTTTTCCCGTGCTTTCTAAGGGATTCTGAGCAGAGTGCAAATCATTCGGGGTCATTCATAGTTCATGTACCCACAGATGGCAAAGGTTTTGAAAGACTTTGGTTTAAACTTGTAAAAAAAACCCCTTCTCCTATATTGAGAATAGAAAGAACCTCTAATACAAAACATAGATTTTTTTTTCTCGTTGGAATGTTGCGTGTTCTTTTACCCTAATAGATGTTTTACACTCTACAGGGCTTGTGCATTATTAAAAAAGACATAAATTTACGTTTTATGACGTCTGTCTTCTTTAATTATTACCTTTGATGTCTATTGGTGACTAAAGAGAGCTTAACAGGATTTCTCTCTCTTCTTAAATTTCGCCTAGTGAAGCCCAGCTAGTCCCTGACAGATGTCTGTTCCTCACCCTCAGGATTATTTTATAAATCCCTTTCTGATGAGCGGAAGTGTCAAATCAAGGACAGGTCATAAAGTAAAAGTATAAACCTTTTAAAGAGAGACCTTGGTAATATATAAACATTCTGCACACTATCTGAATTTTTTATAGACTAAAGAAAAAATTATATTTTGGCAAGGGGATGTTAGAAGCTTAAATGCCAGTCCATATGTATTTCAGTAGCATGGCTTTTTTTTGTCCCCCTACCCATAGTTGTTCTTCCTTACTATAGTTAACTGAAAAACTTTTGGCTTTCACTTAAAGCCTGAAAGTTTTAGTTTTCTGTTTATAGTTCATTTAACTCACTGTACTTATCATTTAAAGGGTCTACTTTTAACTTCACATAAACCTATGAAATAGCACCTTTGCATTGTATACTTACTTATTATGGTTTAAGCAACAGCTGTCATTTTTAAAAGCTGTTTATCAGTTGTTTTTGCTTTTGTTTAATTTTTAGTTTACCTTTACTTATAAAATTGGATACAAACTGAAATCAACACCTTCTGGACCCTTCTGTCAGTTTTGTGTCTTAGCATATCAAAATATGTCACTATATATGAGACCCAGAAGTTGTCCTAGGATGTGCTTTTTTTTTTTGGAGTAAATGTATGTGCTTGTTGTGATAATATAAAGAGAATCTTGGTGGCTTTTTTTGGGGGGGGGGGCTTCATATTTATCCTGAAATAGAGTGCTCATTTAGCAAGCAACTGAACTTGAGATGGAGTTGTATTACCACTTTTTTTGGTTAAATTTTGTATTATATTTTTGTTCTGTTATAATGTCAGCACTTAAGTTATAATTTCCCAACTGTGAAATATATATCCCACAGTACTGCACATTACATCCTTTCTAACTCAAGTGAATGGGCTTCATGGATTTCTGTGGCCAAAATGACTTACAACTTTGACCTTAGCTAAACCAGACCTTGGACAACAGATTCACCTTTTGATCAGTGGTCCTATATCTTAAAGCTTTCCAGTTTGTTAGTCCCTTCCTGAGTTTATGCTTCACTATTATAGCCTTTGAGAACTATTTACAATGAGGATTCATCAACTTTAGGTTTGAGTGAAAGATATTTATGTCATATGTAAAATGTATTTAGTATTTTTCAGGGGAGAAGGGTAAAGGACAAAGAAACATCCTTTAAATAAATACATCAAAGAGTAGACATAGGTATTCACACTTCACATGCATTGATCTGGGCAGCTTTTCCTATAAGTGAATGAATAATTTTGACTCTTCTACTTACCATCTTTGTGAACTTGGGGGAACCAACTTAATCTCTCTAGGACTCAGTTTCTCTATTTATAAGTGAGAGAGTTATATTAAATGACCTTTGAGGTCCTTAAAGCTCTACATCTGTTATCTTGTGAACTTTTCTATTACATGGATCTCAGAATTGAATGAGAAAGGTCTTTTACTCATTTGGTATCATTATTCAGGAAATTAGAATTCCAATGCCACAGGAAACTGCTTGACCAATCTAAAACACTAATGAATAAGAATTGTCTTTTATGCATCCTTTTAAAGTTTTCAAAGTGTTTTTCTTAAATGATCTCTTTTGGTCCTCAAAGCAGTCTTGTAGTTATCATTATCCTCTTTGTACAAATGAAGAAATTGAGACCCTCTCCCTCTGAGATTAGATAACTTACTTATGTTTAAACACCTTTTAAGTGTCAGAAATGGGATTTGATCCCAGGTCTCTCTTAGACTCCAAGTGTGGTATTCTTTCCAAGATATCATACTGCCTCTTTGTGTAATACAAAAAGTTCTCAAAGGAGAAAGGTCTTTATCAGGCAGATGTTTATATTACCTTTTGCACTGCTGTATATAGTACAGACAGCCCTGGTCATACTTTACAGAAGGCTGAACCTTAGGTCTGATGTATGTTCTGTCTTTCAGATATTTTACTTTTGGTAGTTCTTTTAAAAAAGGGACCTCCTCCTCTCCAGCCCCTGATCTATACATGTCTTCAGGGTGAAATTTTCTTGCTTTTTTTTTTTTTTTTTTTTTTTAGGGAGAATCAGAAATGTTTTATTTTCCTTTTTAGTCTGGAAAAGATGGAGTCAGACAGTTTTTATGTAACTTTGTGCTTTTCTTTGTTGTATGATCATGCTGCCCAATGTAAATTCACTTGATTGAATAAAATGCTTAAATCGCTATCTATGTAAAACAAGCATGTTAGAAAGATTTTATGTCTCTATGAGAATCCACTTAAAAGTGACCCTATTTGAATGATTTAACCAGTGGTAGTAGGAGAAAATACTTTTTTTTTCTAGATAGTATTGTCCCAATGTAACTATGTATTTAGTAAGCCGCATACAAATTTACAATATGACCAAAGCCACAATTTCATGTTGTATAAGAAAAATTCAACTCAATGTAGGTATGTATCTTTTTTCTTTTGCAGTCAAAAGATATATTGTCTCCCAGGAGAAAAGGGCTTTCTATCTGGCTACCCACTCTACCCACTCTGCGTTTCCAGAATCTTCCACTCACCCCCATTGGTTAAGCCACTAAGCCTTTGATTCCTTCCTGATTACACTATGGAAGACATCTATCAAACACTGTCTTATCTGTTTGTAAGGCAGCTCAGGCCCCAGATTTAAGTCATGGGTTTTGGCTACAAGTTGGAGTGTGATTAATAATTGACTAATGTAGCTTTTATTTATCACAGGCTAGCACATTTCACCATTACTGAGTTAATTTATGTTAAGTGTAAGCTGTCGTTCAATCTGTTTTTCAACTTTTTTTTTTAAATCCTAAGTCTATCTTTCACTTTTTGAGAAACAAAATCCTTATACAGGGCACAGGCTTACTTGGTGCCAAAAAGTTGATTTCCTTTTCACTGGAGTCATACATCACCAGCCCTCCCAGCTGCAGTGTCAGCCTCTGACAGAATGACATGTGTCATTTATCAAAGGGGCCAGGCTGGGCCTTGGGAAACGTACACGACAAAGCCTGAGAGAGTTCATTTCGCAGTCCCCTCCTACCCTCTGTGAGCCTCTTGCCAGGAAAGCCTGTGATGTTTCTGTCTTCACAGCATTACTGTAAGTCCTTCAACCTTCACAGATTTAACCCTCCCCACCTCAAACACCGGCAACTGCTACAAAATCACCCTGGAAAAGAGTTTCGAAACCCAACCACCCTGTTCTTTTTACATCTAGAAATAAATGATACAAAACTCCTGTGTAAGTGTGGACCCCTTATATTGTATCCTTTCAATCTAAAGTACCATCACCTTCTTCTTCTTCCCCCGACCTACTTTTAAATAGGGTCTAAGCCTTAAAGTCTTAGGTTTTCCTACAGTAGGACAAAGTCAGAGATATAAAGAACAAATAGAAATTTTTAGTTGGACAAAATGTTGTTCCTAGGCACACATTTTGTCTTATATTTATTTTAAATCCCGTTTCCTAATAGTGGTTTATTTCCCAAGTTATTTTGAAATCATTCACTCCAAAACTTTAGACATTTCCTCTGTTTCCTTTTTTTTTTGTTTGTAATTTGTAAATCATTCATCACCTACATAAAGGTAGTGACTTAGTTGGAGTATAAGTCTTGGGGGGAAGTACCCCCTTTTTTTTAGGGGAAAGAAAAAAGGCTGATATTACTCAAACAGACCCTCACTTTTACTAAACAGTTTAATTTTTTGCAGTCTACTTTTTTCAGCCTTACAACAAGGAAATGACCAAAAAAAGTTAAAAGTGGAAAAAGAAGTAAAAAAATCCATTTCTTTTCAAACAGAAAAGAGTGCTGTCAAAACATATCAATATTTTTACTGAAACAAATCTGTCTTTTTTTAAATCCTTAATGCTTGGGTTTTGCATTTTAATTATGTACAAAGAATATGAGAAAAAGTTATTGTTTCTCTTCCCCCTCCCCCTTTGTACTTTGTATAGTTCCTAGAACACTGAAGTTATTTACAGCATCAGATATCATTTAAAGAGATAGCAAAGGAGACTGTAGCCTCAGCCAGGAACTTTCCAGAAAGAAGTCCTATAAATTAGCCATTGCTCAGGAGTGGCTGTTTTCTAGTCAGGGCTGGTCCTTTCATTTGTCTACATAAGGCTAATTTATTTTTGCAGCCAGATGTGGGCTGACAGCCATCACTCAGAGCTTCCTTCCCCCACTGTTAGGAGGTCGGGAAAACAGTCACGTTTCCCATTTTACAGAATCCCCATCAACATTATTGAAGATGGATGTATCTTTAAAGCAAAGATTGATTGTGGATATCGGAGTTATGGTGTCATTTATCATGGTGAATATTATTTAGACTTGGATTGTACAAGGCTGTAACTTGAGACACAGCCAGGGGAGGGACAATCTGGAAACGAGGATCCATGAACTTTAATGGATGGATGCTTTTTTCAAAGCTCAACTCACTATAGCGTGATTTACTTTTCTTACTGAAAGGAAACAAGCATTTCAGTTTTAAAGGGACAGTATGCCTCATTGTCCTGTTCAGTGGGTTCCACAAAGAGTTGTCGCTGAGGCAGGAGTACTGAGAAAGTGTATGTGTAAATGTATGTTTTTCAGATTTCAGGATGTTTTTATATTTATATTAAATATGTTTAATATAGACTGTCTTTTGAATTAAAATGATATTATTTGTCTATTATTCTGCACCATTTACTCATGTCATTCTGAAGGTAGCAACCTCCTACCAACCTTTGTTAAATGCATTGATAGGAGTTTGCCACGATGAAGGAATCAGTTAATACATTGTGAGATGATCACTATACTCCTACTAAGTTGTAGTTACTGACCTTTTGCATTTAGGAAGACATCTGGAGTCTAAACTCTACAGGGTCTTAACTGCTGCTCTTGGTAGATTGCAAGTGTTACCTCCTAATTTTGAAAGTTTGTAGCTTCTTAGGCAATATAAGTAACCTTTCCAACATAATTATCTTCTTCAGTCATCTTCATTGTATTTCATTGAAGTATACATATTGACAGCTGCCCCTCTGGTGATTTTAGGGTAACTCTAAAATATGAAATCATTGCATCTCAGGTTGAAAATGTAACTAGTTTGACCTTTGTATGTATTATTCCCAGAAATTACATATCTGAGTTTTCAGAGGAAGTTACTTTCTTATCTTGGGGCATGAATCCCAGAAGTTCATGCATAAATGCACATACATAGAAAGAATGAGGGGTTGGCTCACCTCATTGATAATGGATCATCCAATATACCTAATCTTAATTTGGGCATGACATATTAACTGTTTAGAACATGGCTTTCTTTCCTACTGCTTTATTTGTCATCAGAATTTTTTATTTTATATTGCTATTTGAGAGGCTTAGGTGAGTTTAGTAGATGGTAAAACTCATCAAAATGAATGACATATTGGCTAGATTAAGGCACAGTACAGGCAGGTGTTGGGCAAGCTTCCCCTGGTCAGGTCTGCCAATGTACCTCACTCCTGACTTGCAACACTCCTATTTATTTCAGCACTGGGCCTCTGATAAACAGAGATTGCCAATTGTGCGTTGCTGTAGAGATGTTGGGTCATACAAATCCAGGGGGAAATGAGAATTCCCACTGTCCTGGAAGTCTCATGTGATCCAAAGCCCCAAAGAGCCTGAAACTTTTTCTATCTTCAAATGTTCTATAATTCATACTATTCTACCCCACCCTTTTTAAACGAAGGTACAAAGTGATGTTTAAATTCTATTAGATGTAAAACATTACTTTTTCCTTAAAAACTCTTCCATATAACCTAGTTTGAAGAAAAATTCCCACCTCTTCAAAAGATAGTCCAAACATCTAGTATGAAAATCAATGCCATCATGATTATTTTCACTTGAGATAGTAACATGCATGTTAACAAGAGAAACCATGGGTCTCTAAGAAGGCAGTTAGGTGGAACAGCTGATGAGACATATCTTCTATTGGATATTTATTCCAGATTTTTTTTAATAACATCTTTCTGTTTAAGACTAGTCTTAAGTTGGTGGAATACTTTTCATATGAAGTCTTTCTCACAACAACATTAACAAAACAAAAAAGAAACCCACTATAACAACAAGGGGGGGGTACTCACAATGGAAAAATTATGAACATCTGCTTTTGAATGCCCACTTATTCTGTATGTAAAGAACAGCAAAATCACATTATCTGGAACAATAAGAGAATCGATCCTTCTATCTTAGCACATGCTTACAAGAATACCATTTGCACCATTGTAATGATTTTGGGTCTTTAGAAAGAAAATTATCAAAATTTCTTATCATTCTCATTGTAATGTATAGGTCTATATTTACTTACAAGTTAAAAGTGTATTTGTCACTTTTTGTGAACATATGAAATGTCTATAAATAGGATGTAGTTTATCAAATTCATATTAATCACTGCATCTATAATGCTGACTGAGGTCAAATCATTACACTAAATATATTGTAAGCATTATTAATGTATGTAGCCCACTGTCATAGTTATGATATAGGATTGCTGTTTCCTGATTAAAAGCTGTTTGGTGGTGCACAGATTCAGTAAAACTCCTCTCTGTCTTCTTGTGACTGACAGGAGCTTCTGGTATTCTAGTTTCTTTTGATAGGGCAGTATACTTACTTATATGAGCATACTTTCTAAAACTAAGGAGGTTCTAAACTCCAAGAAATGAAGAATACAGCAAAAAAGTATCTTAATTTCACCAGCCAAAACTATGCATTCATAAGAAGTCCAAATTTATCATGCCATATTACAGAGTGTAGCAAATGTTATGGAAACCATTGTTTTTAAAAAATTTTTTCCCTAAGAATCTGAATTAGGTGATTTATGGTAGTTATCCATCTTAAGGGTCATCCATCAACTTTTAGTTGCTAGGCAATCAAATCAGCAGCTGTTTGCTTTGAATCAAACTGAAACATTGTCAGTCATCACATGCAGGTATGACCTTAGTGGTGGAAAACATCATGCATGCAAAATTAAAGAAACATAGTTCTTCTTCCTCTATTGCCTTGACTTCTCCCAATGTTTTGGCAAAATATTATATCTGACAAGTTTTAAAAAATGTAGCTAGAAGAACATCTGAAAATTATTTGACTATAAACTTGAAAAAGTGCTTTTATTACTATGGGTCACATATGTTTTGATAATTACATGTAGGAGTGTATCTAGAAAATATTATATGTTGCAATGGTGCAAATCATAAACCCACCTTGCCTTAGTATTTAATTTTCATGAATTATTGTGATCAAAATAATTTCTTACCTAGTAACCAATCTTTTAATGATGAGCTTAGTTAAACTGAATCTGAGACCAGAGAAACAGCCTGTTTAGTTTCATGGAACTTTCAGAACTGAAGGTCATCTTCATGCCACATTGTAGTATCAAAAGATCAGTTTTCATCATTTTGTATTTCATAGAAATATTTGTTAACATATTTGCTAGCATTGGCTTGCTTGGTATATAGGGTATTTTGGAACCAGCTCTAGTGGTCCTGGTGGAAATGCATTCAGTCCATGCAACTCTAGTTGGAATGTGACAGGCTCATGAAAAGTCCATCTTTCCTCATTCTAGGTTAGCTCCTTTTGCCACTGCTAAGCTGAGAGCTTTTTTTTTGCTAGTCTTTGTTTTGGGAAATGTATCATATAATTGTAATGCCATGAAAATTGAGGGACTTTGGATGTCTCATTTCCCTACCTACGAGGATATTTCTTCTTAGGTTCATTTGTTTAGTCATTTGAAATTGGTCCTTCTCCAAAGTCAGAAGCTTGACTCATACCCTTATGTTTTAGTTACTTACCTCAAAAATATGTCTTATGTCTCTTTGACATACTGTTGAAACTAAGAGTATTTGAGAGGTGAAAGAATTTTAAAAGTTCTACTCTAGTATCTTGTGGTGTTATGTATAAACCAGATACTTACTTGTTCCTTCTGTATAATTTTAGATATTAACAGTCTTAAAAATATCATATCTAACAGTTCAAATAAATGTAGTTTGCATGTTGTACTGAATTTTATTGTTTGGGGTCAGATTTCTATTTTTGGTAAACTTTTTTCCCCAAGGGAAAAAAAACCTACCTGTGTTGATCTTCTTTTTCAAAAAGTATAACTGCTGAGATAGTTGCAAAGCAAGGTAAATGATTAATTGAAGATAATTTATCAACACAGCATAATGGACAACTCATTGCTTTTGAAATTAGAAACCCTGGATTTGCACACTGGATTTATTATTTATTTCCTTTTAGAATAAACAAACTTTTGGACCTCAGTTTCCTTATTTGGAAAATGAGGGAGCTGTACTGGATAATGGTCAAGGATTTCTTTTTTCTCTATACCTGAAGATCCAGAAAGTTATAGGCAGAATTTTGCATCTTAGATAATTAAGTTGAAGGTGCCTTTTCATTTTGTTTTAAAGACAGAGACTAAACAAATGATCCACTAAGGTTCTCCCCACCTCCCATCACACACTAAAGTTTTAAGTTGGCAACATTATGGGGGAGTTGGAAGGTTCATGCAGATTTCATTTCCCTTCAAAAAAGCAAATTTTTTTAGTTCTTCTTGAGCTCAAGTTATGACAGGTTTTAAGATTTGTGTGAGTCAAAGGCTAGTTTTGTTTATTTTGTGCATCCTGTATTTACCATACTGGGTATGCTTGCTATGCTGTGCTATGTAAGTAGATTTTATATTCAGAAGCAAAATTGTACATTTGTTCTATTTTATCTGCAATAACATGATATCTAAAATTTCATGACATACCTAGTGAAACTTGCAGCATACTTATGTGCTACAGCATACCCTTTAAGAAACTGCTTAACTAGACATTTTGAGAAGAAATTAACTTGTACTGATGAGTATGTTTAGTTTAATTAGGGAATTGGATCTTTCCTACTAAGCTTTTTCATAATTTTTATTCATTGAGTCATCATTCATTCATTTATTCTAAAAGTATTTGAATGCTTCTTCTGTACATAGTACTGTGCTAGTCAGTCACATTGCTTTTCAAAAAGGAAGGTTTCTAGGTAGAACTTTTCATGCAGCAATTTTGTATAGTTATCTACATATAAACTATGCATAAAGGATCAGTTACAAAAGACCTGGAACAAAACAGTTCTCTATTTGTACATGCTGAGATATTAAAGCTGAGAATTTTAAGGCAGTAGGAAGATATGACCCACCCTCTCCTCCCCCCTACTTAGTACTGAAATCTATAGTGAGTCAGATTCACACTTTGCCTTATCTTCAATACAAATATTTGATAGGTCATGTAGATTCAGACAGCACAAATACTTACTTCTTATAAAGTTAGTGAACTTTCTTTTTATTTTCTTTCATAGAATCACAGGTTCTTAGTGGGGAAATTGGGAGGGATTGCATTGAGTGAGATAACCTGAATGGCTGTTAATCACTGTTGTTAGAGAAAATTCTGATACCAAAATAAACCATGGGTCTTTCAAAGTACTGAAGTGAAAATTACTTAAAGAGAATTTACATTCACCTGAAAAAGATTAGAAGGCTTTAGTGGAATTTAGTCAATGGTATGATATAGCAGACCCCAAAAAGCTTATGTGGGGCTGAATTGCATTGAGAGGAATAACATCTAGGACTAGGGAGGCTTTAGTTCCTTTGTACTCTCCTGTAATAAGACAACTTTTGGATTATTGTGTTGAGTTTTGGGTGCCACAATTGAAATATGATATTCATAAACTGGAGACCTTTTAGAGTGTGATAGCCATGATGGTGAAGTACCTCAATATCATGCAGTATTGCTTAATCCACAAGAATTTGTTATGCATTTGCAACTTGTCAGGCAATGTTAGATATTTTGGGAAACAAAGACAAAAATAAAGTAGTCTCTTCTCTCGAGGAGCTTACATTCTATTGAGAACAACAATATGTCTACATATAGAAATATATGCCATTTAAATGCAACACAATTTTTGGAGTAAGTTCTTAAAAATAGAGGCAATATTTTATGTAAAGAAGAGGCACTTTTGCTGAGCTTTGAAGGAAATTAGGGATTCTAATAGAATATAAACTCCATAAGAATAGGGTTTTGTTTTGTTTTGTTTTTTTTTGGTATTGGAACCTCCAATATCTAGCTCAGTGACCATCATTTCATAAGTGCTTGTTAAATATTTTGTTTCTTTGTTTGATTCTAAGAGATGGAGATGAATGAATGCACTCCAAGAATAGAGAAGATCCTATGCAATGAGATGGAGAGAGTGACTAAAATGTTTGTTGTGGGGAAGAAAGAGCAAGAAGACTGGATTGTGGAATGTGGGAAAGGTAGTTTATAACAAAACCAAAAAGGAAGGTTGGAGTTAAATTGAGAAGAATTTTAAGTGCCAAATAGGAACTTGCTTGAAGATTGGTTCAGGAAACTCATGATGTTTGGCTCCAAGGAAAGCAACTAAGAGGAGTTGTTGAAAGGTTCAAAGAAGAAAATTTCTGTTTGATGCAAGTAAAGATTTCTCAAGATTATGGTCTCCCAAAGTGGATCAGGATTTCTTAGGAAGTAGCCACCTTCCCTCCCTAGAAGTCTTCAAGCTAAGATCAGATGGCCATTTCCCAAGTACATATATGTGTATTGGGTTTATTTTATTATTCTTAAACTCTGCATCCTCTTTCAAGTGTTTCTCATCTCTCCAAGTAATTTTTTATATTTTATTTATTTATTTACTTAAGGCAATGGGGCTAAGTGACTTGCCCAAGGTCACAAGATAGGTAATTATGAATTGTCTGAGGCTAGATTTGAACTCAGGTTCTCCTGACTCCAGGACTGGTGCTCTATCCACTGCACCACCTAGCTGCCCCTTCCAAATAATTTTTGATGTTTTGATCTTCAGTGGGTTGAGGGACTTGGGGAAATGTTCTTAAAAATTCTTAATACCATAAGTAGGGATAAAGAAGTCCAAATATATATATATATATATATATATATATATATATATATATATATATGTGAAATGGGAGTTCATTTGTGATGAATGTTTAGGAATATAAAATTACTAAACTGCCTTCCCCACCCCCTACAATACTGCATTATCACTTTCTCACTCCTCATGTGACTTATACCAAACCTATGTTTTGTTAGCATTTGTTAATGAATTTGCATCCTTCGAGACTCCAAAATTTGGAGTGTTTGACAGTTTACTCCATTACTGGAGTTCTGTTTGGAAGCTTTCTTTCATTCATGCATTTGGTATAGAAATTAATTACATTACTAGCCTTTTGGATATCTTTTTTTAAGTGCCAAATGAAGAAATGTATTTGGAGCATTACAGTGTGATATAGTCCTAGGTTTCCTGTAAATGACTATCTCTCAAACAAAGTATAGAATATTATATAAAGTACTCCAATAAAATGATAAATCTTGTAATTGTAATAGTAGACATGTAACTGTACCATACAGTTATACCATACATATAATTGTATTACATGCTTGGAGTTTCCAGCCAGTTCAATATTAAGATGATTATATGAATGGAATAATAATAAGTTTTATACTTTATCAGTTATAGGAAACTAAATAGGAATTAAAACTAATTAAAGCTGTTTTTTTCCTTTTGGATACTGTAATTAATAAATTTTCTATTATTAAATAACACTGATAACTTGATAATTTAGTTTTCACTTGATTTTTAGCCAAAGTCTGAACATTATGGACTCATTAGAGATCTGTCATAGAATTGTAGAATTTTGGAACTTAAAGGGTCCTCTTAAAGGTTATCTATCTTGCCCTTGTCCTTTCCTTCTTGGACTTTGTAGGAATTGGTGATGTAACTCTAACATATTTATGTAATATTTTTGAATTATAAGTTATTGGGTTTTATTTCTTTTTCTCCTAATAGACTATAAGCTAGAAGAGACCTTGACATATTTAAATTTTGTATTGTATGTTATCCTATACACCATAGATATTTGTTAAATGGGGACTATGACATATAGAAAAATAATTTACCCTTTCCTTTACCTCATTTTCCTAAAATTGATATTATTTTGATTATTGAATTTATATAGTGTGACAGTATATTTAGTTGCCCTATCAACCTCTTTCTGAGTCTTTTCCACATTTGAGACATTATACTTTGCAACCATATTTTTGGAACCTAAAATATATGATAAGAGGCAGAATTCTCTTTCCACAGTGTACTGCTGATTATCTAAATGTATAAAAATGCCTACAATTCTACAGAAACAATTTTTTATCTTATAAAATATATTTATTTTTGAAACCTCATTAAGTATTTGCTTTTGTTTCTTGAAATTGGTATTGTTCCAGAAAATCTGGTATGTATGGTCTCCATTCTTACATTGCACTTCAGTTAATTCTCCACGAGATTTCAAGTGGGAAAAATAACTTATACTTTTGGCTACTGAACACAGTATTATTGTGCTTGCTTTTTAAAACATGGAAGCATTATATGAAATGGAAGATATACTTCAGTAAAACAATACTTGTGTTTTTAATTGGTAGGGGGAGGATTAATTGATTGATTTTTAGAAAATATGTAACATTATAAATTTATCTGGATATATACCTATATTATCTTTTCATATCCATGGAATTATGTGAAATAGCCTACAATTGGTGATCTATTATTTTATTTAAAATTATTCCTTATAATTTAACAGATATTGGTTTTAAATGATGTATCCTTTTATATGCAAATGAAAGCCCAAATATATTATGCAAGTTTGGAGCAAGCTCTTGTGTGCAAACAATAGTACCACCTGTAAATAAATGGTATCTGTCCATACCTTAGTCAATGAAAATAAAAAAAAAAACAGAGGTTGTTTGACCAGGGAGAAGTAGGGCAATCCCATGTATTTTTGTTATTTCACATTGTAATTATTTGCTTCCCTCCTATATCTTCACTCCCATTCAACTTTCTTGGTTTTTTCCCCCCATACTCCTCTTCTCCTTCCTGTCACTTTTATTTTCCTACTCCTTTTCATTTTTCTCTTCCTTCTTTTCTACTAATTTTTTGAGACACAAGTTCAGAAATGTCCATTTAAAATATATTCTTTGTTTAGAAGAATTTTGATTATACTTTAAGTTCTTTAGGCAGCAAATGTTATAAAATATAAAAAAAATCAGATGTACTTATGGAAGATAAGATTGGTAAGTTAGTAATAACAGCAACTCTTTTGATTGGTACTCACTTTTTAATACCAAGTGGTTTTTCTTTCACTAGTGTTTGCCTCTTCTAAAGATAAGTGCAGATTTAAATGCTGTGCTTTTGTGTTATTTGGTAACCAACTAAAATGAAGAAAACCCTATGCTTGCTGTTTTCATTATGTCTCTTGACTTTGACTTTTAACTTTTACATAATATTAGTATATCATTTTTTACTTAGAACTAGAACAAAATTTGTTTCTGAAGAATTATAGGCATTCTTATACACTTAAGATAATTTAGTGGCACCCTGTGAACAGAACACTCTTAACATGTACTAGTCCTGTAATCTTGGTCAGCTTACAAAATTTCAAAATTTTTAAATGTGCGCAGTATGCTGTTGTACTGTTATGTACTAAGGAAGATTGGGAAAACAATTAAGACATGGTTCCTGCCCTCATGTTTTTCACTGACTTGAAGGGGACTGTATCACATAGAAAAATAATTTACCCTTTGCTTTGACTTATTTTCCTTATTTCTAAAATGGAGATTAAAATTCCTGCCTTTTGTTCATTAGAAGAATTTTTGTGAGAATCAAATGGAAAATAGAAAAACAATTCTTTGAAAACTCTGAAATACTTTACCAGAAGCAAGGCATCATGATAAAATATTTTGTCATGGATACTTTTGAATGTTGTAAAATTTTTGTTGGATAATAAAATAAATATGATTAGTCTTGGATTTTGGTGAAAGTGTACTTTATTTTATTTATTTATCTTATTTATTTTCCTTTTTTCCTTTTATTCACCTACATAATTCAATTAGATCTACTTTGCCTCTGCTTTCAGTATTGTTAGTCTCCCAGCTTTCTATAGATCTGTTTGATTAGAGGTTTCTTTCCTCTTGAGCTTTCATTTTCACTTAGAAATTCCTTCTGCCACTTATGATTTTTCCTCAATTAGTACTTTCATCAGATTCTTCTTGGTATATTCTTGATGGATCAACCTCTTGGTCTGGGCTCTTAATAAGGAAAGACTTTTCAATGAAATGTTAATATATGTTTATGTATTAACTTCTGAATTTAAGTAGGCATATTAGAAATAATATTTCTAATATTTAAACATGCTTTTATAACTATAATTTAATTTATAATTTATTCTTCCCATTTAGGAATAACCTATTTACTAACTGCATTATAGTTTGGCTTTAACTTTTTTTTCTTCTTTAGATTATTCACTCAAGAAAAAGTTACTAATTATCTCATAGTTGCTAAATACAGTGGCTTTTTCTCTATGCTCATTTTAGCTGACCTTCATGCAGCCTTTGGCTACTATTGATTACCCTCTCTCTCCTTGATAACTCTCTTTTTCTCTTCTTTTAGGACAACATCTCTCTGGATTCTCCTCCTACCTACCTGACTGTTTCTTTTATATCTCTTTTGCTGGATCCTCTTTCATATTATCCTTTCTAATTGGAGGTGTACTTAAGTGTTCTGTCTTGGGTATCTTCTCTCCTCACTCTATACTATAATTTCACTTAGTGGTCTTATCAGCTTCCATGGATTTAATTACCAAATGGTAATGTTAATGATTCTCCAATCTACCAACTCTGCTGACCTCTCAACTGCTTTTCAGATATCTCAAATTGGATGTCCAGTAGACATCTTAAACTCAATATGTCTTATTCCTTAAACCTTTCCCTATCTCCCTGTGACCTGGACACTAGTTTGCTGGTGGGTTTGCCTGCCTCAAGTTTGTTCCAATTCTAATCCATTCTCCATTCAGCTCTCTCAGATCTCATGATATAACTCTTGTGCTCAGTAAACTCAAATGCAGTTTAATGAGTAAATGTCAAATGCTCTGTTGGTATTCAATATCCTTCATAATTTAACCCTCTCTTACTTTTCCATGTTCTTCTATGTTATTCCTGGCAACATACTCTAATTCAGAAATCCTGACTTCTGGCTATTCCATGGATAAGATACTCCCATCTCTGGATTCCACATATCCTCTGACTGCCCCATGCCCAAAATGCTTTCTCTTCTCTCCTCTAACTATTGACCTCTTTGACTTTCTTTTTAAGACCCCATATATTCCCCCCCTCCATGGGAGGCCTTTCTCAATCCTGAATTCCATTTATTATTTCCTATTTATCCTGATATGTATTATTTTGTATATTTTTCTTTTTATGTTATCGACTGTATTAGATTTTAAGCATTTTGGTGGCAGGAACTATCGTTTGACTTTTTTTTGTATCCCAAAGCTTGGCACATAGTAGGCGCTTAATAAATCCTGATTGAGACCATTCATTGAGAAAAAGTGATAGGAAGTTTGTAGGATTATGAGATTTAAAGATGAAAATGACTTTAGAAATCATCTAGTTCAACTTCCTTTTCAATCTACAGAAATACAAACAAACCCAGAAAAATTAAAGGTCTAAGGACATTGAGGTAATGAAAAAGGAGGGTCTGTCACTGGATTGTTAGGTGGTCTTAGATAAATCACTGACTTTTTTGTGCCTTAGTTTTTGCATGTGTCAGATATTCTTAGACTTGGGTTCCTGTCACAATTATAAATAAGTTTCACAAGTAAGGGTTTGGGTCAAGATGGGGACTAGAGAGAAAATGGGTAGAAGTAGCGGACTTTAAACACAGCATTAGTTCACAGTTCGGAATTGCTGCACTGCATTCAATTCATCCCTACATTATTCTGTATTTATCACTTTTTGTCTTTGCCCTTTGGAAAATGCTTCAAAGGGGGTGCTCTAATCATAATTTCTGTAGTTCTTGGAATTTGATCAGGGATTAGAGTTAGGCATATCTATGGATTGTTGCCATGTGACCAATCCACCTCCCTTTTCCTAAAGTTGTTTAATGATATCCTTCCTAGAACTTTTCCATCTTGATTTTTTTAATGGTATGTTGTAGTCTGATTATGTCTAATTTATGCCTGTCCATGGCCTTTGGTTTTCTCTCTTCTTTAAATCATCAACGATTATGGTGTTCTGTAACTCATAGACATAGGGGTTATTACAAGCATCATGTAATTTCCCAAATGTAACCTAATACTTTTGTCTTCTTCCCATTTAATTTTGAACTCAATTCATTTTTCTCTTAGTAGTGTCCAAGATATACATCCCAGTTGGCCAGTGGTTTACCCTAATCTGGAGAATAAGTATTTTTTAATCCACTTGGATTTTATTTTGTGGGTAGTTTTTTTTTTAGATTGATTACATATCTCATTTAGGAGGAATATTCCAACCATTGTTGAAATCAACACAATGTCATAAAAACAAGGAGAATCTGGATTACTTTATATAATTCCTCATTAGTATAGTGATACTGCTCTGTAAATCTTCCATGTCACAGGCAAACATTTTTAGTGAACACATATAATTTTGCTTCAGTTGATATTAATTATTAAAGAGTGGTAAAATTATAAATGTTCTTGTATCTTTCAGAAACTTTTGTATTAGTTTGAAATATGAATAAGAAACATGTTTTTGGCGGGTTTTTAAGATGATAGTTTGCTGCATTGAAATTATTGCTTAAAAAAGTCAATGAAATAAATAGTAGAACCTTTCATTCTTTATTTTTTTGTTCAAATGTATGTAACTATAAAGATGAGATCTGCTCTAGAATTGTCAGTCTCCTTATTCCTTTTGCTCATCTTCATCAAAGATGACTTTGATGTAAAATTTTTATAGAGATGAGAAAATGATTCTTTATTTTTATCAATAATCAGGTACATGATTTTCTTCTAGAAGTCTTTATCCTACTCTTTTGCAGATATCTTGAGAATACCTTAATTCTTTCAAAGTTATGTCATTCTTTAGGACAGATCTTTTCTGTGTATGTTAGATACAATCCACCTGCTTTTCCTGTCTTTTTTAAAGTGTTATTTACTCTTTTCTTACATAGCTCATCATAGACAGTGATGTTATAATCTAAATGGTGACTCCAATAACTTTGATGGATAAAAAAGTGTGTTATTGAGCATTTTAAAATTCCCCCTCCACGATTTTTCACTTGAATGTCTTACTCTTTCCAGGTTCAGTGGCTTATTGAAGTTTTGTACCAATTTGTTTTTTTTTTCTCCATAGTGTTTGTTCTTATGATGTGGCAATATTTGTAATCTATTATACTACTCTTTTAAGATTTTTCAAATGAGTTTTTGTTATAAATGAATAGTTGCCCTTAGCTCCAACTTCTCTCTGCTAGCCAAAGTGATCAAATGATTTCTG
Source organism: Macrotis lagotis (assembly GCF_037893015.1). Taxonomy (NCBI): domain Eukaryota; kingdom Metazoa; phylum Chordata; class Mammalia; order Peramelemorphia; family Peramelidae; genus Macrotis; species Macrotis lagotis. The sequence goes on from NC_133666.1 coordinate 494,780,485, forward strand.
ATTGAAGTAGTTTCTCATTCTTTTATCTTTTTACTGTGACAATTGATTCCAGTCAGTTAATCTTCCTTAGCAAATGGCAATAGACTGTGTCTGCTGTTTGTCTGTCCATTTACCATCTTATTTGGAAATGATGTCCATATAAATAACTGCTAATTTCCTATTTACTGAAATATATTCTTTCTTTATCCTCAGTGTACATCTCTTCTTGCCTTTTTCAAATGAAATATTTTATTTATAGATGTGATACTTCTGTCTTCTACAAACTCTCTAATTTCTTACTTTTTGAAACCATTTTTCCTTTTTTCTTTTTTATATTTCCCTTTATACTTATTACACTGAATATTAAAATTTGATTTCTCTTAGAGGATACCAAATTATTCATAGAAGTTTTCTATTTTTTTCATCCTCTCTTGACAGATGTTGGTACATAAGTGGAAATTATTTCCATGATGATCTTTTACAAATGTGTATTGATGAACATTTCTAATAGGACATGAGTAGCTGCCCCTTGAAATGATACTTTTTGTTACTTCTTGTTACTTTTGTGTTACAAACAACCAATTCTACCAATTCCTTCATGCTTTTTGATTGATTGTTTGAGGAGAAACTGCAACTTCCCATAGTAACTAGCACATAGGATCATATTTTTAAAATTGGAAGGGACCTTAAAGATCATGGAATTCATTCTCTTCATTTTACAGATGAGGAAACAGCCTGATAAGATAGTAATTAAATGACTTGCTCAGAATTTTACAGTTCATATACAGCAAGACAGGAGATGAACCCAGTTGATCCTGTCTTCAGTTTTCCCTCTACCATGCTTCCTTTTATTGTAGATATTAAATAATTCTGTTGATTTATTGAACTTTATTTATATTCTAGTTTTATTTATATAGTGAACATATCCAGTATTATGTTCATTGGTTGAGAATCTAGTGCATCAATAATTAAGTTAATGTTTACAGATAGCCTGAAAACTGGGTGATCCTTAGAGTTTTCTGCTTACCCTTGTAACTGTAGAAGTGGAAGGCACAACAAAGGAAATAAAAGTTATTTTTCATTTAACTTTGTTTTATTGGTGGCTATCACTAAAGATTCCAATGCCATGTTGCCAGACAATTAGGGACTGAGTTTCTCCTTAGCTAAGTAGGCTGATCCTCATTAAGTGGATAGTCATTGTTGGAAGTATAATTCAAGCCTTTCCTCTAAGCTCTCCCCTCCCAAACCCAATCATTGTTGAGCCTTCCAGAGCTTGTGCTTTCACTGACACATCTCTGGAGAATCCAGAATAATGTTTATGTCATGAGGAGGCATCAAGGAGTCCATTTGGACATCTGTTACTAATCCTATTACTATTTGAGACCACATGAAAAAAATAGGTGTTTTTGGGGAGATGTTTTTTTCCTTGATCAGACTGTATATGAAGTACCATTTTCATTTCTGGCCATTCCACTGCAGCATGAGCATTGACAAGTATACATAGAATCCAGAGAAGATAACCACAATGGATGAATGACTTAAAGATATTATGCTATCTGATGATGTGGGGGTCTTCCCTCCTGAGGTCTTTAAGCACAGGTGACATGGCCCTTTGCTAGATTAATTAGAAAGACTTTTTTTTTTGGTCAGGATGAATTGGATTAAGTGCTCTATGAAGCAATTTCTAATTTGTAAATTTCTGTGATCAATAAAAGGGTTAGAGTTGAGAGTATCTAAGATATTTTCTACTTCAACTGTTTATGATTATTTCTAACATGTCTCTATTAAATGTGGCATTCCACAGAGATTTTAGAGTATATACCATATGTAATATAAAAGTTTAAATACTAAGATTCATAATTCTTTCAGTATGTCATTTTTGACTCTAACAGTGGCACCAAAGGGCAATTTGTGGCAGAGAATGATTTCTCTCCATGACTTCAGTCAGTCAACATAAATTTATTAAATCTATTAATCTATTCTGTTGGTATATTTGGATGATAGTGATGCAGACATGAATGGAATTGTTCTGACCTTAAGAAGCTTCTATTTCATAGGAATATTTCATTTATTATATATATATATATATATATATATATATATAATACAATATCAAAGATAAATAGAAATTTGTTTTGGGGAGGAGGCAGCTGGGAGAATCAAGAAAAACCTTACATTAAAAAGGGAGAAGGGACTGACTGTGTCCAAGGCACTGTGCCAAGGGCTTAAAAAATTTTATCTAATTCTTTCCTCACTAAAATCCTGGGAGATAGCTGCTACTATTATCCCTATTTTTCAGATGAAGAAATTGAGGCAGATGGAAATGAAAGGAAGTACCCATTAAGTGTCTGAGGCTGATTTCAAACTCATGTCTTCCCAACTCTAGACATAGCATTTTATCCATTGTGCCACTAGCATTTGAACTGATGGACATTTGAATTGAGATTTGATGAAAATTAGATCGGTGGTGAAGAGGCATGAGAAAGACAGCTTATGCTAGTCTTGAAGACAAGAGAAGGCATATAGAAGGTAAAGCCAATGTGGTTAGACTGAAGTTTGCAAAGAGCATAATCTATATTAAGACAGGAAAGCCAAGTTGGAGCTGGACTGTAAGGAGCTTGAAAGGCAAATGGATTTGATCCTTGAAGTAACAGGGAACTACTAGATTTTCTTGAACAAGGATGATGTAACCAGACTTATACTTCAGGAATATAATTTTGGTAGTAGTCTGGAGGGTAGTTTGAGAGGGGAGAGAATTTTTGGGTATTCCCCAAATGTCAGTATAGGTGCTATTAGTGAATTTATTCAGACATTTTTAAGCCATGATTATTTTTATTTTGCAGTCCTTTGGGATAACAGTAGGTTCTAGAGAATTACATCCCCCAAGTATGTAATTGTAATTATGTAATTTAGTGCAAATGAAAAGTGAAACATTGGTTTTCATTTAATAAAGATGGATATGGCAGTCGGCTAGAAAAATTTGTAGTATCTGGCACCTTGGTTTAATTCTCATGGTGTTCCTTCAAATGGAGTTTACATATTTTTAGATCAAACTTCCACTCTAATATTGTAGTCATTAAGTGAACAGATTGAGTTCTAACTGATCTTATTCAAGGAGTATTCCACAAGTTGATTTTTGTGTGTGAGGCATTTCATAAGCTCTGAAATGACTGAAAAATAATCATAGAGAGAAATAAAGCAAGGCACCAAAAATATTCTGTCTGGACAGTTGTAGGTGACTTGCTTTCTATTTAGAAATTAATTCTTTGAGTTAAAACAAGGTGGAAAGTTATAAAATTTACAATATTAAGTTGAAGAATGGATGTTCTACAGTGTATCTAAATTGCTCAGGACAGTGTTTTGGATGCCTGTAATTGTCTATGCACCATTAGCTCTTCTTTTGGTTTTCATTTTTTTAATTTTTAAGGAGACTCTAAAGCTCAACTTAATTTGATCATCTAAGAGAACAAATACTCAGATATTTCCTAAGATATATGAGTCATCATATAGTCCTTGATTGTAGACAAAAAAAAATACTCCACCTGCATGACTTTTTGGCTTCAGCCAAAGTCACTTTGCTGCTAAAAATAAATTCTGTTTTCTAAGCTGTACAACAGTTGTTACAATCTGGTACATCTGTCTTTTAGTACCAGTTTTTTCTTTAATGTTTTCTGACATTTGTTTCCTCTCTGTTTCTTATTTTTTACTTCCTCTCTCCCCCATTTTCTTTTCCCCTCCTCCCTGTAACTCTTAGGCTATATTACCTTCCACTACAATGGATTGAGTGACCTGTACTGTGAGCATCTGGGAGAAAGCTGAATATCAGTTGTTAAAGCCTTTTGAAAAGTTTTAAAAACCCCAAAAAACAACCTTTCACATATTTGGCAGGAGTGGGTTCATTTTGTTTTGATTTCTTCTTAATTAATTGTTAAAGGGGAAAAATTTTAGGGTAAATTCTAAAAAAAAAAAATCCTCTCGAGCACATTGATAAAGTTTATCCTGTTGCTGACTCTGGCTGTAAGAAAATGTGATTCTTTGAAACTTATTTTGAAACACTTATTTTAAGTCAGCTGTAGTGAGAAATTTTTAAATTGTCTTACTAAGTTTTTAAAAGCTATCTTAGTTCTCTTTAAAAATAAATCAAGATTTTGCCTCATTTTCACCACTTTTTTGTTCTCTTGTTTCTTGGGTTTTTTTGAGGGTTTTTAAAAAAAACTTTATTTGATGCATCTAAATTTATTTAAAACAATTGGCATAAAATTTGTTCCTTTCTCCTTCTCCTCCTCCTCCTCCTCCTCCTCCTCCTGCTGCTGCTGCTTTTTTAATTCTTCTTTTCCTTCTTTTTGCCTTGTCTGGAATTTTTATGAAATGTTTGGATAAGAATGTTTTCATTCTTGGATAAGAATGTAGTCATTCTGAACTATAAGTGCCAGAGACTTCCAGTTCACAGACCTCTTCAGCTCTTGGGTGTTCTCTTAAGTATTAAGGTTATACTCACTTAATGCCAAAATATATAGTCAAAGATTCAGTCAATTCCCAGTACTCTCCAACATTAAGCTGCCATTCTAGTCCTTCATCTTCTATGTATAACCCAGGCACTTGTGCTTTGATAGACCTTATTCATATTGGACTGCTTATCCAATACTTACCATTTCTATGAGTCTTAGCTAAAAGCCCAGCTCCATCCTGAGCCTTCTCTAGCTAGCAAGCCTTTTTGGAACACCATTTAAGTCTATATATACAATTTAGCACTTACCGTCATAGCAACACCTTATATTTTTGCATGATACAATTTTGAATACGTGCAAAATACTTTCTTCTGTGTTATCTTATGTAATCCTACTAGTAATATTAGGAGGTTGGTAGGGATCATTATCCAGTATGCAAATGTGAAAATATTCATGAGATTAATATATCTATTTCCTGTGAGTTACCTTACCAGGCAGGTGCACTGGATTCAGAGTTAGCTTAGTTGCTAATACGGAACCATTCAGGAGTGTGCATTGAACCAAAGTCTTGTTCACTCCCAGACTACTTTCACACAAATGAAGAAACTGAGGCTAAATAACTATGGTCACACATACACACACACAGAGAAACAAAACTTTTATTTGCCAATTGCTGTATAAGGCATTTGTCATCAACCTGTTGGTGAGCTCTTTGAAAATAGGAACCGCTGTCCTGTATTTTATTATTTTAATTTTTATCCTTTTTAATTATTAGCACAGTTCTCAACATATTGTAACTCCTTAATAGATGCTTCTTGTATTGACTCCTAAGGTCAAAGAGATTTAGATATGCATCTGGGAGGGACTATTTTTTTTTTTAGATAAGGAAGTTGAAGCTTCAGACTCACACAGCTGGTAAGTGTCTGATGCAGGATTTAAACTATGGTCTTTCTAATTGTTAAAAGTTGGAGAAAATCATGTTTCTTTGAATGATCTCTCCTCCAGCTTGCTTTCTCTTGGGGGAGGGGAATGGAATGTGGGAAAGACTATCACTTATAGGCTAGTGGAACAAAAGACCTAGTAATTCCTACCAAGTCAGAAAGGTTTCAGATCCAGACTGGACATATATCTGTAGATAGCCTGCATCCTGAAGATCAGCTTAGTTGGTTAAGTTTTCCATTAAGTGGAGAGTAAGTGAGGCATGAGAGGGTTTATTAGTAGAAGAATGATGAAATCATGGATCCTTGAAGTACTAAAATGTGTCTAGGTGGCTAGCTCATATTCCATTGATGTGTTGTTTTTCTGATAGACTTGTCACCTTCTTTTCCTTCTTTCTGTGCCCCTCACTGCCTTTCAATCTAAGAGGAACAAGCTATTGAAGAAAAGGGAGGTAGTTAATTTATCCATCTGACTTTTTTTTAACTGATTAGTCATTCATCAAGCATTTATTTAGTACCTACTCCCATTTAATCAATGGTTATTAAGTGCTTTCTAGGGCTGAGGTTACATGGATAAAAATCAAAGTACTCTTTTACCTCAAGGATCTTACACTCTATCCTAGGGAACAATGCAATAGTGTGAATATGTATACATCTATAGGTATATGTGTGTATAAATAAAATAATCTGCATATATATTATATAAAACAATGTACACAAATATAACAATGTGTCTATAAATGTAATATATGTGTGTATACATATGTGTATATATTTATTTTTATATATGTATATATATATATCATAATATCTGTGAGGTGGGTCACTATTTGGGGGGGATCAGGAAAGACCTCATATAAGGGGTGGAACTGGAGCTGAGCATGGAAGATAGCTAGGAATTGCAGAAGACATTGGCAAAGACGTAATGATTTGAGGAATGAAGGGTAGTCTGAGATGTGGATTGTTTTGTTTGAGAAATAGCAAGTAGAATGGATAGGCAGGACCCTTGAGTATCTGAAGGGAAGTTTAATGTTAAGGTATCCTTGATTCAGTTAAAGATGGGCACAAAATACCAGATAGAAGAGCTTATATTTTATTCTTGTTTTCTTGAAGGAATAGGAAGCCTTTGGTAGGTTTTTGAGCAAGAGAGTGATATGACAAGAATTGTGCTGTAGGATGATCACTTTGGCAGATGTTGTAGAGGAAAGTTTGTAGAAGGGGAAATTAAGGATTCTCTAATTATTTGAGAATTAGGAGGCTATTGTAGCAAAGTTTATGATAGCCTGAAACAGGGTGAAGAGAGGAAATGGGACAGATGTGAGAGATGTTCTGGAAGCAGAAATGAAAAAATAAGAAGAGACAAATTATGGAGCAGTAGAGTAAGGGAGAACAAGGATGATTTTTGGGGTCTGGGATGATGGTTGCAAGGAATTTCAGTAGAAGACTTTTTTAAATGAGAGGAGAGGAAATAAGGGGTTTGCTATTATGCAAAATCTCACTCTAGTGTTTAGGTATCTTTGAGTTCTTGAATTTCATGCCATCAGAATGCAGGTTATGTAGGTTCCTACCAATATGAATGGGCTTAAGGCCAGTATAGATCTGATGGATCTGTATACCTGAAGTTTGAAGAAAAGCCAAGCTAAGTTCAAAGAGATTCATCATCCAGAGTTTGGGCACCAGCTGATGAATTCTCTTGGTCATGGAAAACTGTGGATATCCACTAGTAAAATGTAGACGGGATGTGCCATCTTTTATGTTTGAGGGAGGACCCTATGTTGATGAAATCACTGATCTTTTCAAGTGTGAGAGGTGTGTAAGGCAGGGTGCAGGGTAATAAAGGGGAGGAAATCAATTGACTGTAGTTATTAAGTACTTTTTTTGTTCACTGTCTTCAAGTTAGGGGAGTTATCAAAGGAATAGAATATGTAGATTTTAAGGAGCACAATTGTGCCTTGTCTTTCAAGTAATACTTAAAAATGCTATAATAATATGAGGTCAGAAGATATGACTTCCTCTGAAGTTGTAGCCTCCAAAATGTAGCTAGGTGATACAGTTGGTACAGCTCTGTGCCTACAGTCAGGAATACTTGAGTTCAAATCTGACCTTAACCCTTACTAGCCATGTGACTCTGGGCAAGTCATTTTACCTCTGTTTACCACATCTGTAAAATGGGGAGCCTTCTGGGGATATTGTGAAGATAAGAAAAGAATTGTAAGTGCCACAAAATGTTAGCTATAATGATGAGGATTATTACTGTGGAGTTTAGTAAATATTCCTTTCTGAATTGATTTCATATATTATAGAAATTATATAGCTTATAGAGTCTAGAAGCTAGATCAACTTTTCTTTTGACCAATCTTGGTCACCTTGAAATGTTCCATCTGCAGCTTAGTATTACAGTTAATTTTGAAGAATTGACTGGTTTTTGATTAAAATTAGCTCCTTGCTCTGGAGGATGTTAATTACTCAATTTTTAAAACAAATGTTATGCTAAGATACGGGAAATACAAAACATGCAGAAGAGAAAGTTGTTGCCTTCACAGGGCTCACAATGCAACAAGATACATACTGTTTGCTTTTTGGAATTCCTATTACTACCATGAAATAAAGTGATGGGCAGTAAGTTTTCTGTAACGGGAAGTATATTTTTATGAAATTTAGTATACTACTAAGGACTGTCAAGATAGATTAGAGGTTTGATTTGTGATTTAGTCTTTGAAATGGAATCATAGCTGATAAAACTTTTCAAATTGGTGTATATTCTTTAAGAAATAAGTTCAGTGAAATGGAGGATAAGGATAGAAATTAAAGTTTTGTATGATACTGAGTGAGGTTTACAATTCACAGACCTATGATTGATAGCACTGAAATATATCTGACTGGATAAAGGTTTTGGGAGCAAATACTGATTTGTATGATTTGGCACAAGTTAGCCTGGAGTCTTGTGGAGAAGGGACTAAGGAGGGAAGAAATGAATTGGAATAGGATAGCTACATGCTCAGTCCTTTTGTCTGGACAATTTATCATGTGAAATATACAGACAAAATTATGAGGCTTTACATAAGGGTATGTCTATACCTAGATATAGATTTACTTCAAGAGATTTGGTACTAGTTATGCTATGATGGCCCTTCTTGGTACTCTGTAATGAAAACATAAATTTGAAGAGTGAAATTAAGTTGACTAGCTGATTCCTCAGCTTCAAACTGGAACCAAATCATGTAAGATTAATAGAAAGGAGAATCCTCTTTCCTTTATGTATGGGGATATTTGTTGTTAGTGTCTTCATTTTTTTCAGTGGAGTCAATGTTGATATGATGATAATAGTGATGATTACAATAATAATCATATATTTTCAAAATACTTGCGAAATAGACCTTTGGAACAGAAGCATTAAGTTGGCTAAAAAATTCATTATGACTTTCTTAGACTATGAAAATAACTGTGGTCCAAGGGAAAGAACATTGGATTTAGAGGCATTGAACCTAGGTTATTAATCCTAGTTCTTCTATTTACTAAGTGGCTTTGGATAAATCAATTAACCTCTCTTGGAGCTCATTTTTTCTTCTTTAAAGTAAATGATTAGATTAGATGATCTCTAAGTTCCCTATCAATTTGGTGGTCATGGAGACTACCTTTTAAAGTTGAATTAGATTTACTTATAACTTAAAAAAATAATTGAATTAATAATTTTGTATTTTAAAGATCATACAAGGATCTAAAGCTGGAAAGGATCTTAACAACCTTCAAATCCAAGTTCATCATTTTACAGACAAGAAAACTTGGTATGAGAAAGGTGATATGATGTATGAAACTTTTGAGCCCAGGTCTTCAAGACTTCAAATTCTATACTTTTTCCAGTACATCAGATTTCTTTTTAAATGCCATAAGTGTTTTTTCCTTTTTTTCTATAATAGGTAATCTATGCTCTTTCCATTACTACAGACTGCTTTAAAAATGACATATGTTTGCTTTCCCCCCTTCACATAGTATATGTTCTTATGTGAAAATAATTATGTTAAAAGCATTTTTAATGATTATTTTAACATATTATGCTTACCTGAACTTGGGATCATTGAGGATTTTATAAGATCATGTAGTAGGATCTTCGTAGATAAGAATCATGATGTTGTATATCATGGTGCTTTTTTTATTGTCTGGCTACCCCAAAGATTTCAAACCATAGTTTACCACAGAGGTTAAGCCTATTTTATAAAACTTGATCAGACACAGGGAACTCATTTGCAAAAACCATGATGGTTTGGTAAGAATTGGTATCATTAGCCAAAAGGTCAAAGAGCCACTGGTTTATCTGTCCCAAAAGATTTATCATCTAATTTTAAATTTGTGAAATATCTCCACTGGAAAAAAAACATAAGAGAGAACTGTTAAAAGTTAATGAACGAATTTCAGTGGAACCCTATTAGATTCACCCCCCTCCCAATTTAATGACTGCCTCAGATTTTTAATAGGCATTGTTATCAAAAGGATTATAGCACAAATTAAAACCAGCCAATAATCTGTGAAGAGAAACTGGATTTACTTTTTTGCCTTTAGTTAAAAAGGAGGAGGGAAATTCCTACTTTTATGTTTTTAGAGGTTTGGTTTAGGAAAATGACCAGTGAATTCTAAAGCTATGGGAAAAGAGAGTAACAAATGGTTTTTGCAAACCTCATTTTGGAATGAGGAGATTTAATGGTACTATTTTTTATAGGTACTAGAAATTTTTTTAGTACTTAGAGTGTTCATTTTTGACCTATTCTGATATTTTAGATTTGTTTCTTTTCTTTCTTTTCTTTTCTTTCTTTTTTTTTTTTACAAGGCAATGGGTTAAAGTGGCTTGCCCAGGGCCACACAGCTAGGTAATTATTAAGTGTCTGAGGTTGGATTTGAACTCAGGTACTCCTGACTCCAGGGCTGGTGCTCTATCTACTGTGCCACCTAGCTGCCACCTTGTTTCTTTTCTTTATGGTATTATATAATATTTTTCATGGAGGTTAGGGTAGAGATATAAGACCTTAGGTTAAAACCTTTTAGGAATGAGTTGGGTGGGATGAGGGAAAATAGTTGCTTTAGTGTTATCTCTCATCAATAACCACAAGAAATAGGATTCTTTGAGTGTCAGCATTTTAATTCTTAATTCTGCTTCATTTTTAATTTTATTTTATTCCATTTTATTTTAGTTTGAAGAATTGTTCTTTCCCTTGTCTAAAAGTTTTCTATCTGCAGTTACAGGTTTGTTTGCAATTTGAATCTGTCAAATTCTTGACATGTCCACTCATACTATGTACATATGCTATTCTTATAGTTAGTGCTCAATTAGAGCTTTTCTGTAATGTGGCTATAATTTAGATTTCCATATAAATTAGCTGGAGTCATTCATTTAGGGGTGTAGTTGTTAAGATTGTACTTATTTATTTAGTTTTTGCAAGGCAATGGGGTTAAGTGGCTTGCCCAAGTCCATACAGCTAGTTAATTATTAAGTATCTGAGGCTGGATTTGAACTCAGGTACTCCTAACTCCAGGGCTGGTGCTCTATCCACTGCGCCACCTAGCCGCCTCCAAGATTGTACTTTTTGCATTTTATACCAGGAAAGTTGTATTTTCTTTTACTAAGTATCTTTAAAGTGTACTGGTGTTAAATGTTAACATTGTCTTTCTGATGTAATAAACCTCTAAAACAGCCTCTGAGTGTGTAAGTGATGCCTTCTTTGAGAACTGCTGGCAATTAAAACTTGTTTGCTGTTGTGTAGTTCATGTGAAGCTTATAGAAGGAGTGGTGGTTTTGTTTTGATTAACTTTGATAAACCCTGTAAAGTCAAATGTATTGCACTTTCTGGGAGGACACAGCATCATAGGGTTGATTCTATGAAAAAACTTGCTTCAGAATATGTAATAATATTCTGCAGCTATGTTATTGCCGGACTTGCTACAATGTAAGTAATGCATATGTAGTTCAGTGACCTGAAAAGGTTAATAAGTCCTATTGCTACTGACAAGAAGGGAGGATTTTTCTTTACCTCAAGTGAGAGAGGAGTGACATTTGGTAGTTGAGGTCTTTAGTTCAGTCCTTAATGTGTCATTCTTGTCATATAGACCTAGATTGGTTATAGTGCAAGTGTAGTATGCACGGTGTGTCAGAGGGCAGCATAGAATTAGGACGATAAAAAAGCAATGTAGAGGGACTTTAAATTGCTTAACTGTCTCCGACAGTTAGCCATATTCAAATATTTCCTAGCAGCAGATTTAATTTTGTGAGATGAATTACCAAAGAACAACAGACCCTTTGTATATCTTGGTGGTAGTGAAGATGCGCAAAGGGATCATGAGCTATCATTCTTTGGGTGAAAAGAAAGGCCCATGTCTTTTTTCTCTTAGGCATAGAGCTAGTTTAATTGAAAGAACAATTTGATTTGCAGCTGCTACAGTAAAAAAGCTTGAAATGCTAGCAAATTTTTACTTCTCTCACCCAAACCTCAGGATTTAATACTGGCAGGTGAACTTCTGAAGGCTGCCATCAAGTATACAGAGACAATAACTGTCTTAAAGGTGGAGCTTTGTCAATATTTTTTGCCTTGGGCCAAAAAACATTCACAATAATGGAGTACTAAAGTCCTGCTTGAAAATGTTGCAGGGGGAGAAAAAGAGAATGAAAGAGAGGGGAATTTATTCCAACTTTGAGACTGGTATTTTGATGGGATGTGTGGTTTCTTAATCATTCTTATGTTATAACTTCATGGAAACAACCAAGATCAAGTTTCCTCACTTGGGATGAACACCTTGTGGGCATTTTTGTGCAAAGGTAGAAAATTAGCAAAAGAGGATTACAAAAAGCTACTTTCTCCATGGACGTACCAGAAAGTTTTTTCTTCTTCAGTATAGATTACTACTTCTTTTCTTGCTCTTGCCAAATGCAGATGTGTTTTTGTAGAGGTTAAAAAAAATAGAGCTGTTGCATAGTTTTAGATTCATAGAGCTTGAAAGGATATTGGAAGTCATCTAACATACAGAGGTCGGGGGAGGTCACCTTAACCTTTCAAGTTCACATAGTTAGCTAGTGGCAGAGCTCATTCACAAACCCAGTTCTTTTGACCCATGCTTTTCTCCTTTCTGAAGGAAGGGAAGGAAGGGAGGAAAACCAGAAAGGAAGGAAAGAAGTAAGCATGCATTTCTTAAGTATATACTACATGCCAGGCTTTTTTAAGTGGAGATACAAATACAAGGAAAAAGAAAGACAGTTCCTATACTCAAGGAGCTTATATTCTTGGAGGAAAAGACAACAGACAAGTGGGAGCTGAAAAGTAGTGAAAGGAAGGATGGTACCCAGTGTAGGAACATTACTATTTGAATGTACATTGAACTAGGAAGAGGATCACGAGGGATATGAGGAAAGGTTGGCAGGGTCCTTTTCACAAAAATGCTACTCTGAGAAGAGCTCATTATGGGAGAAACCCAAGGTGAGCAGGCTGCAAGAGTGATTGACTTCTCGAGAGTGAGGAAGCTCTAGGTCCTGAAGGAAATTCCAGAATGAGCCAAAAAAAGAGGAAGCATGATTCTGAAGTTCAGAAAGTCATGCAAAGGATCTGGAGGCATTTTTCAGTGTCTCATGTTACTCATGAAAATGATGTAGCATTGTCCAAAGCTCTGCTATATCACTGAATGACCTCTATTGGTGAAATTTTCCCATTTTCTTTGAGGAAAGTGACTTAACCATCCATTTCAAATCTGCTATTAACTCTTTCAAATCTGCTATTAAAATAATATTTTAAATTTAAATTCTTTATAACATCATTCTATATTATTTTCATTTCTTAATGTTTTCCCCAACCTTTCCCAGATATGAGATACCTATATGCATATATGTTATATATCATATATATATATTCACTGTTAACACAAAATAAAGAGAGAGGGGGAAAACAGTTCAGCAAAAATACTTAACATATCAACCAAATCTGACATTATATCCAATGTTTTATACCCTTGATAGTTTCTCAAGTTTTCAAATAAAGAAGGGAAGGACATTCTCATACCTTTTTTTTGGTAATTCTAGATTCACCATTGAAATTTTATAGTATTCAGATTTATTTCTAGTCACATCATTACAATAATTGTCTACATTGTTTTCTTGGTTCAATTAACTTCACTTTACATCAGTTAATATAAGTCATCCTATGCTTCTCTGCTTTCTTCATAGTCATAGTTCTCTTACATCAGAATAAGAAATGAAAAATCATCTATTAAATTCATATTAGTAGCAAAGAACTGTAAGCACTATGGTTACAAATTCCAAAAAGCAAGACAATACATGCCCTTCAGGAGTATATTCTATATTCCAATAGAGAAGACACAGAGTAGTAGTAGTAGTAGTAGTAGTAGTAGTAGTAGTAGTAGTAGTAGTAGTAGTAGTAGTAAGTAAAGGGCTTTTTTGTTTTGTTTTTGCTTTTGTTGGAGGAAAATAGTAGGTTGGTAACTACAGCTACAGGGATGTAAAAAATTATACTTTTTCCAGAAGCAATAGTAAGTATTCATTTGATTGCTATTCACGGAGCAAGCTGGAAGCTAGCCTGTGTACATATAATGGCAAAGTGTGATGCAAGAAATACAAAAAAATGACTAAGATGAGAGATCAGATGGAACATGTGAAGCAGAGTCTTGGGTTCGGGATTGATTATATGTAGTGGTCCAGGTGCTTCTATACTGGCTGATTTTAGCAGCAATCAGAATAGTACAGCCTCAGGGCAATGATTATAAAGCTAAATTACTCCTTACCCAGGGAATAGTTTCAGAATCTGGTAATCCACAGGGAGTGGAGAGGAGGGTGCAATTTATTTAGCTCTTCACAGTTGATGAGCATTTTAAAGTCCCTTGCTATTAAAAAAAGACATGCTGTTGATATATTGGTATATGAGAGACCTTTCTTTTTATTATTGACTTTCTTAGGCTATATGCTTGCAGTGGGACCTCTGGGTCAAAAGATATGGACACTTTAGTCCCTTTCTCAGTATAATTTTAATTAGTTTTATAGGAATATTATACCAATTTATGACTACCATTAATTGGAGCCTTCCTTACCACAGTTGTCCTAACACTTCTCTTCTTTGCCAATTGGCTAGGTGAAATTTGAAATTTTGAAGTTGTTTTGATTTATATTTCTATTATTATTAGTGATTTGAAGCATTCTTTCCCATTTATTAATAGCTTGTTATTCTTTAGGGAACTTTTTAAAAAATATTTTTCACCAAATTATCCATTGGAGCCTGTCTTACATGGCCTTATACATTTGTGTTAGTTTCTAGTATAGCTTAGATATTAGGCTCTTTTCAAATATATTTGATGAAGCACTGTGGTTTTAAATAGAAAATTACTTTTCCCAAATAATAAATCCTTTATCATTTTAAAAACAAACAAAAAGATTAGATCTACAAATTGGTCTATCTTTCAAGTTGTCATAATTTGGGAAGCAATATTTCTATATTTTAGTAGTTCTGTAATCTCAATATGGGCATTTTCTTCACTGGTACAAATTATAAACCATCTATCCTTTCTCATTATTTGCAATTCTTGCAGTTGTTCTATAAAACTTCCAAAAATGATATATTTAATGTCCAAGATACCATCATTGGTGGTTATTTTCAGAGGCAAAGAAATAACATTATAGATAGATTAATGCACTAGAATTATCAGAATTTGAATTAAAATCTTACTTCATACATTAACTGCTGTTTGACCCTGGAAAAGTCACTTAATATCAGCTTCTTCATTATGTAACAGGGAAGTCATATTAATACCTACATCTCAAAATTGTTGAAATAATACAATAAGATAATACTTGTAAAGTTCTTTGAAATGCAATTATACTACTACTAGTACTTGCTGAAATTTCATTAATTATTCTTCACTCTCACTACAGGAAAAAATGTTTTTTGATTGATTGAAAAACTCACCTCCCTTTCTAATCATTGATAACATGCTGCAATCTTTTTCCTTACATTATTAGTCTTCCCACAGTCTTTTGAGTTTCCTGCCATTTTGGTTTCTCAGAAACATAGTGTTCTAGGTAGAGTATCTCTTGGAAAAAGCTGATACAAAAAAGGTTTTCATGTCAAAGAGCAGTTTGGGAGCATTGAAGACACTGCAATTTATCAAATATCATCTGACTTTCTTCTAATTGATTCTGGGTACAGCTTTTTGTCTCTATGCAATGCATGTAATATAAACATTTATATCAGTAGAGGAAGAATAAATACATTCAAAAAAATACACACATATATAAAATGCATATATATAGTTTCTTGCATGCATATTTTTGTTCTGGTTCTGTGTGCTGATCTAATCATTATAAGTAACACATTTTTATAATTTTAAAGTCTTGGGAGTGAACTGGGGTACTAAGAAGTTGTGACTTGTCCAACTTACCACAATCAGTCTATGTAAAACTTGAACCCAATTCTTTGCAACTCCTTGGCCAGTCCCCTAGATATGGTACCATGTAGATCTAGCTGATATTTTACTTAGCTCATTCTTCAACCTTTTCTTCCTATTGTGTCTCTTCTTTTTTTGAGAGCCCAGGAATCTTATGTAGGGGACCTGTAAGGCCCAAAGTCATTAGCATCCATTTGGACACTAGACAATACAACTGACAATAGTAAACACTTTTGGGAACCAGATAATTTTTCTATTTTGTTACTTGATACTTGTAAGTGGAGGATTACTGCATTTATCAAGGAATCTTGTGTGAGCTTAATATTTGGGTGAGAGAGACCCCTAGGTGGAAGGAAACTATCAAAGCTGCATTTTATATAAAGCCAAATGGTTTTGTGTAATCACCAGACTGTAATCATAGTGGAATCTAGTACTGTAGTTCTCAAGTCACAGTTTCTGAAATTTAGTTTATATGAAAGCGTATGTTTTAGGAATTCTCAACTTTATAAGACAGACTTTTTTGTGTGTGTATGGTATAGATCTCTTTGGAATTCTTGTAAAGTCTTTTCATAATAATGTTTTTTAATACATAAGATAAAATGCATAACTAAGGATTTTAAAGAGAACTAATTCTATTGAAATAGAGATGTAAAAATGTTCCAAGTTCATAGACCCCCTAAAATAGCATCAGTAGTGCCAGATTTAGAAGGATTCTTTAAGTGCTATGTGTAAACTATTATTATAGATATAACAATAATAATTATTATGAATATTGTCAGGAAATACAGGGTCTTAAATATCTTCATGCAGTTTTAAACTTTAATAAACACTAAAGCTTATCTAATGGCTATTGCAGCTTAAAACTACATGAAGACTTTTGTCTATAGAACAAATTGTTTTGACAAGATTCTAAAATCTTCAATTGAAATCTTTGTTTTAAAAAATACCAATTCTATTAATTCAAATAATTTAGTAACTCTGGAAAGGAAGAAGCTGGGGACTCATTTACACAAATATTTGAGGACGTATAGAAAAAGACATGCAGCTTAATCAGGTTTACTATTTTGTTTTACTGATTTAAAATCTGTAACTTTCTCATTATCCTTATTTGTATAATACTACTTGAAATGCTTTATATGATAACTTTTAAAACATTTTTTTAATGTTAAGATGAAATGCCCTAGGATTTCTTTTATTAGGAGCTGTTATTGCAATTTGGATGCATTGCTGCTCAGGGGAAAGAAGACTGAATGGAGACTCACAGGGCCTGAGTGCAAATGACATATGATTTGGACAATTTTCTTCTCTCCCCTGGGTCTCATTTTCCTCATCACCAAAATGAAAGTGTTGCAGATGATCTCCAACACCTTTCCTAACCACTACGATGGAGCAATCAAAAAGAATAACAGTAAAAACAGTTTATAATAGTAATAATGGAAATTGTGTTTTGTTAGGTTTACAAAGCACTTTTTTCAAAGCATTTCAGCTGAGGCTCTAACACATGAAGTTAATAGTCCAAAGCCACTTGGGTAGGCAGTATTGGCTCAACTTCTTGTTCACTTCCTATTTATTGCCTTTGGGATCAAGTATAAAGTCATGTGTTTGACTGGGGGTTCTCCATAACCTGGCCCCTTCTTCCCTTTATGGTTTAGTTTTCTTATTCTTTACATACCTCCATGTACTCAGTACAGTAATACTGACCTCCTTGTGATTTCTCAAACTATCTGGTTCTGACAACTCCATCTCCTGACTCCAAGTATTTCCCTTTGCCTTAACTTATGTCAAGAAATCTCTTTCTCCTTATCTCTTCTAATTTCCTGGGATTCCTTCAAATTTCAGTTAAAATTCACCTTCTGTAAAAATTCTTTCCTGAACCCTTTAGTGTCTTCTGTATATGGATTTTCTCCATTTTATCTTGCACATATTTTGTTTATGCATAATTATTTGCATATTTTCTTCTCCTTTAGATAGCAAATTCCCCTGAGAATATCTTTTATCTTTCTCTGCATCCTCAGTATTTGACACATTTGTTGTTGTTCAATCATTTAGTTATGATCAACTCTTCTTGATTCCATGGATTTGTCCATAATGCTTTCTTGGCATAATTACTGAAATGGTTTGTTATTTCTTTCTCCATTTTACAGATGAAGAACTGAGACATAGAGGGATTAAGGGACTTGCCTAGGGTCACACAGATAATAAGTATTTAGATAATATTTGAACTCAGGTCTTCCTAATTCTAGTCCTAGTGCTCTATCCACTGTGCTAACTGCCCCGTTTGGCAAATAGCAAGTGCTTAGTAAATACCTATTGACTTGACTCACTAGTCAAACAAATTTAGTTTTGGCTGTGATAGTAAATTAGAGGAAATAGATACCACCTATAATATATGAGGCTTTTTGAGAAAGTATATCTGGAAAAATATATATGAGAGTTTGCTATAGAAAAAAGTTTATATATACCAATTAAAACAAATGCTACTGATATACAATTAGTCTTAGTAGCACCAAGAATTATTTTAATAGGCTTTATTTTACTTCATTAAAATTCTTGTATAAAGTTTTTATTTTTTTTTGGACTAATTATTTCATTCTGCAGGCTTAATTTTTGTGGAAAAAAAAAAGTTAGAGGGATAGAATGGTGAAAGAACCGCAGTTAGGGGAGTATCCTGAAAAATCCGGAAAAGAGGAGAGAGTTGCATCTTTGGACAGAATTCTTTGGTAGCAAGAAAAAAATTCCACTGGAACATGCTGGATTACTGGAGGAAACCAAATTGGGCTTAAAATTGCTATAAATGGTTCACAAATGAAACTCATCATCTTCCCTCCTAAATGATTCCTTCTCCTGACTTCCTATTTCTGTTAATGTCATCACCATTCTTTCTGTCACCCAAGCTTTAAATCTTAGGGTCATTTTTGATTCTGCTTTCTCTGTTGCATCTCCTTATCTAATCAATCACTGAGTCTTATTGATTTCTGTATCTGAAATTTCTCTACAGCCCATCCTTTCTTTTTTTATTCCCAATAGCAGTATTTTAATTCAGATCCTTATTACCTCTCTCTTGAATTCTTGCAATAGTTCCCACTTTCCAGTCTCCACAAAAATACAAAATTAATATTTCTAAACTATAGTGTTTACAATATATTTACTCAGCACTGTCTATGAATAAACTGCAAAAATGAAGATCAGGTCCTTTGTCTTGCTGAGCCACAGTTGGTAAGACAAATGGGAGAGATCATAGTAGAATAATGAAAACTTCAAATGTCTTAATTTTCAAAATGGGATTGGAAAAATTGATGAATTGTGAGCATTTGTAAAGAAAAGTGGTGATTCCTGGGAACCAGGGTGGGAGCACTAAGAACATATCATATGTGAAACTATTGCTCATTTGTTGACAGTGTTAATAGATTGGTAGACTAATGCTATAGATACAATATCTGGATTTCTATAGGACAACTGTCTTTCAACATATCCTTGTGAACAAGATGGAGAAAGAAGGACATTTTTATGATAATGGGCCAAATATTGTTAGTTGGATTTTTGAGTGGTTCATCTAAAAAAGATCAGTGTTTTGTGTCTCTTCAGAATGTTTATTAATAACTTATATGATAAAATAAATGGAATACTTTATCATATTTGCTGATATCAGGAGTGCAATATCCTTAGATTATTTCAATTACATAGATATAGGTGGTGAATATTGGTTAACTGAATCTTAAAATATTTCATAGTCTGAAATGATGAGTTTAACAGGATGAAATTTTTAGAAATTTATTAGGGATAAATGTAAAATTCTAACAGATTAAAAATCAGTTTTGCAAATATAGTTTTGGTATTATGTGTTGGAACAAATATTCATGTGAAAAAGATGGAAGAGTTTTTGTTGGGGATGTCAAAAAGTTTATACAGATTTAGGTTGCATTAATAGAAGACGTATGATATTCAGAACAAGGGAAGTTACTGTTCTACTGAACTCAGCACTATTAAGAAAACATCTGGTGATCTATGTTCAGATCTGGGCACCACATTTTAAGAAGAACATTGAAAAAACACATCCAGTGGAAGGAGACCTAAAGTGCACAAACTCCCAACCATCTTGTTTGGAGCACTGGGAATACTGAGCATTGAGAAGATGAATCGTACAGAGACACAAGTCACTTGACCTCTTTTAGCCTTAGTTTCCTCATCTGCAAATTGGAGATAATAATCTTCCCCCTTCTCCCCCCGCCCCCACCATGTGTCTCCTCTCCCTGTCTCTCTCCTTCTTTCTGTCTCTTTATATATATATATATATATATATATATATACATATATGTATATATATACATACATGAAAATATTAGTATTTACACTGATTTAAAGTTTGCAAACTTTAAAATGCTGTAATATAAATGTTAACTTTTACTGTTGTGAAAGAGTGATTAAATATGTGCTTCTTAAATACAAAGGGAAAAGCTAAAATCAGAGTTACAAGGACATAGATTTTTGACTTTGAAAAAGAACTTACGGGGAATTAAAACTTTTGAATGTGGATTGAGCACAGTCACTTGATGCATGTGCCTCCTCATCTTACAGTCATAGATTTTGGTCCTACAATGAATCTTGTAAAGAGGTATAATAGTATATTTGGTAAATTTGAGCTCAGAAGACTTGGCTTTGGCTTTTTCTTTAATATGTACCTGTAAAGATCCGAATATAATTATCTTTTTTCCTTTTGAACCTCAGTGTCCTGCTCTTTAAGATGAAATGTAAAATTTTCTGGTTGCTTAACTTGTTATTCAAAGCTCTCTGTAACCTATTCCCAACTAGGCTTTATAGCCATGTATATCACAGTCCTCTCATTCCAGGTATTCTGTACTCCACTGGAACTATACTCCTGTCTGTTCCCCAAACAGATACTATATTTTTCTCTTATGCAGTTTTGCTTATGCCATTTGCTTTTCCCAATTACACTCAAAGCTCCCAAAGCCTTCTCTTATAGTTTCAGCCAGAAGTAATAAATTCTACCTTTCTCTGAATTATTTTAACCTCATTCAGTTTTGGTCCTCTTTTTTCAGTCTGGTGTTTTTGCTATTTGCATATCTGACTCGGTAACTAGCAAGTTTATTGAGGACAGACAGTATGTCTTACTTATTATTGCATCCCAGACAGTATCTGGCACAATCTTATGCATGAAAGGAGAATCATTATTGGATTAGTGAAAGCACATAAGCCACAGGTAGAAAATTTAAGTTAAATAAATAAATTCAAATGTTAAAATTTAGAGTTGTAAAGGATTTCAGCAACTTGTTATAGACATAAAGAGATGGCCTCAAAGTCAAAAAGACACAAGTTTGTGTGGCCTCTGATACATACTGATTTTTGGTACTGCACAAAGTATGAAACCTCTTGGTGAAATTTTCTATTTTATTTTAATTTGCAGAGCAGATGTTCATATATATTGGTAGAGGAAATTTCCTTTTTAGGTGTTCATTATACAAGTGAAATTTCATGTCTTTAATTTCTCCCCAAAAAAGGGTGGTGTGTGTGTGTGTGTGTGTGTGTGTGTGTGTGTGTGTATTTGTGTCTTTGTGAATGTGTGTATAGCTGTGTGTCTTCTGTGTGTGGTTGTGTGTATGTGTGAGAGATAGATAGATAGATAGATAGATAGATAGAAATATTTTACAGATGATGCAAAGTTTAAGTCAAGTCAAGACAGCAAACATCTATTAAACTCTTACTGTATACCAAGCTCTGTGTTAAGTGATGAGGACATAATAAAGAAAGGCCGTTAGATTTTACAGTGGATAATGTTGGATTTTGGAAGGAAAGGGAGAACTGAGTTTGAATTCTTCTTCAAACATGTTGTGTGACCCTGGGCAAGGTAATTTAACAGTTCTCAGAATCAATTTGTAAAATTGAAATAATCCTTACTAATCCTTACTGATTTTTTGTGAAAATCAAATGAGATGATATACAAAAAGTGATTTGTAAATCTTAAAAAACTATATAAATGTTATTATTTGAGCATGGTGGAAAAAATGTGGCAGAAACATAGTCCCCAAGTTCAAGGACCTTTAGATTTTCCTAGGGTCCCACAGCTAATTTATGGCAATGCTGGGAAAAAAATCCAAAAGTTTCCTATCTTTCTAGTTGGCTTTCTTTTCAATTATATTATACTGTCTCCCTAGTATCTCCAGTGAAGAACCATATTCCCTGTAGGTTTTGCACATAAGGGATTTGCTTTAAAGAATGTGGACCACTTATCTAGTATTTTGGACTATACTTAGAATGAGACCTAGAATTTTTATCTCTTGTAGATTTTTTTTTTAACAAAACATGTTTTTATATTAGCAAAGTTAAGAAGGGGTGATCATTTTTAGTTTTCTATTTTGGGAAAGGAATTAGAGTACATTGCTCTACAAATTTTTTATTGCTTTTAAAAAATGGTTGTTAAAAAATGATGGATGTTACTTGCTTCATATGTGAATTCAATGAGCTGCTAACCATAACAATTTCTGCTTTAATGCTTTCTATACAATTGCCTTCTCCAGTGACATTTTCTACCATGGGGGAAAAAAGAATGGATCCTCTATATTTATGAATTAGTGATGACTTTTTGAACATTTTTTCTTCAGAAAGACTCATTAGATGACAGTAGTAGTAAGCAGCATTAGAACAAGACCTGTTATTTAATAAAAGTAATGATAATAAAATATAATTATATCAAGTGTAGAAATGAGTTTTTGATAATGACTTCTAAGGTAGTAGAGTATACTTTGCCACAATACAAAGAAACCTGCGAAGGATACAATTCAGTTGTTTTTCATAGCAATGAAGGGAAAAGAAGAAAAAGTCACTTTAAAATAACATGAATTCCATTGTATTTACATAGAGTCCATGAACTTTAAAACATGTGTGTGTATTTATGACTGTATTTCAGCATAATTTGTTTCCTTTATAATTCCACATATTTCGTGAAATTAAAAAGCAATATACTGAAAACCTTTTAGGTGGTACAATGGATAGAGCTCTGGGCTTTGAGTTAGGAAATTTGGAGTTCATATGGGGCCTCAGACACATATTAGTTGTGTGACCTTGGGCAAATCATTTAACTTCTGCCTTGGTTTCTTCATCTGTAAAATGGGGATAATAATAACACCTGCCTTCCAAGGTTGTTGTGAATATCAAATGAACTAATATTTGTGAAATATTTAGCACATTGCACAACAATGCTATTGGTCATTATGAATCTTATGATTTTGAGAAAGGGTACTTAACACACAAAAGGTTAAGAATCTTGAGTCTGCATCTTTGTTTATTTGCCTGTCTGGAAAATGCAAGGTTAGAGATAGCCTTTTACCTAAGTAAGAAATAAAATAGAAGACTATAGCTCCTGCCAAAGCTGAAAGCTACAGAATCCACGTAATATGACCTACATGAGAGATTCTTTTCTTGTCTGATGACAGCTGTTCTATCCTACTATATGTTTGTGTAATATACAGTTTTGAGGGTCATGGGTTTTGGGGGTGGTTTAGCCTGACAGATTTTACCTGCATTGAGGAATTTTTTAACCTTTACTATTTTATTTAGTTTTTAAAAAGAATCAATTTTTTTAAAAAAATGTTTTCAAGATAAGAGACCAAATTGCACTTATTGCACAAATACAGTGGAGCAGAATTGTAATAATCTTAGTTTAAATCAAGAATCTAGCTGCCTTGTTTCCCTACTCCCTTATCAACGAATAAATTATGGGAACTTTCGCACTTAATCCTATTTTTCTCAGAAAGTGGTAACTTACTAATTGACCAGCATTGTAGGACTTCAGGTAACATTGATGAAGAATGGAATAAATTGTATTTTAAGACAATGATAAAAACTTCAAAGATATGCAAATACATGAAGTTTCTTTTCTTCTCCCTCCCCAGTAATGTGGACTCTTTATGAAGGTCGGGACTTTCTTTTTTTCCCTTTTTATTATCACTATAGCCTAGTTTGCTGCCTTACATATGTGGAAGTGTCTAATAAATACTTGGTTAATTAAATTAAATCTGACTTCATTAGCATGGGGAATTTCTGAAAATGGAGCTTCTTTCTCCAAAGCATTAGATGCTATGACCAAGGGGCTGAATCTTAGGGATTTTTCCAAGGCATAAAAAGGTTAAGTGATTTGCCCAGGATCACATAGTGATTAAGTATCAGAAGTAAAATTTTAACACAGGTCTTTCGGAACCCAAGGTCAGTGCTCTCAAACAATGTACAGAATAATAAGTATAATAGCTCATTTCAAAATACAGTAATATCTTACCTCTTTAGAATTCAGCTGTCTCATAACCTCCAGTTTTAGAATCTCTCTTCTTTTTTTAAATTAATTTTTATTAAATATATTATTTGAGTTTTACACTTTTTCCTCCAATCTTACTTCCCTCCCCGCCCCACCATGGAAAGCAATCTGTCAGTCTTTACTTTGTTTCCATGTTGTACCTTGAGAATCCCTCTCTTCTTGATGAAACATTTCTGATCCTCTTAGTTGGATATTCCATTCCTTTTGATTTATTATTTACATGCTTTTTTCTTTCTTTCTTTCCTTCCTTTCTTTCCTTCCCTTCCCTTTCCTTCCCTTCCCCTTCCTTACTTTTTCTTTCTTTCTTTCTTTCTCTCTTTCTTTCTTTCTTTCTTTCTTTCTTTCTTTCTTTCTTTCTTTCTTTCTTTCTTTCTTTCTTTTCTTTCTTTCTTTCTTTTCTTTCTTATCTCTCGATATACATATCTATGCATCTTTTTATCTTTCCTTTTTGTACTCACAGTCTTAGGCTTAACCAGTTCTTGTTGATTGGTTAATCTTGTCCACTCTGATTTTAGGACTTGAGGGGACATAAGAGACAACCCACATTTTTTTTTTAATTGATTCTTTTTAAAAACTAAATAAAGTAGTAAAAGTTAAAAAATTCCTCAATGCAGGTAAAATCTGTCAGGCTAAACCACCCCCAAAACCCATGACCCTCAAAACTGTATATTACACAAACACATAGTAGGATAGAACAGCTGTCATCAGACAAGAAAAGAATCTCTCATGTAGGTCATATTACATGGATTCTGTAGCTTTCAGCTTTGGCAGGAGCTATAGGCTTCTATTTTATTTCTTACTTAGGTAAAGGCCAGGATTTTACATTATATTTTTTTACATTATATTTACATTATATTTTATTGGATTTTTAAAGGGTTTGAATAGACTTGATTTGAATATACTTGGTTTTATTCTTTGGGCACATGTGATTTCACTTTTCTTCCCAGTCTACCTAGATAGTTTAGGAACATTGCATATGGAAAAAGATAGTTTTCTAAATTTGTTTTAGTATAAGTATCTGAAAATTGGCAGTCACGGTTTAATTCACGACTGAATTTCTTTCCTGTTTGCTTTCACTATGTTATTCCATATCTCCATGGAGCTGGTCTGAGTGGAGAGCTCCATCTTGTCAGATAGAACAAGGGAGGTGTGATCTGAAGGTGTGAATATGACTAGCAGCATACAGTTAGCTTAGTAAGAAAAAGTATATCCTAAGTATATGTGCTGTGAGATTTAAATTTATTTATAATTAAAAAAAAAGAAGTAGTTGTGCTTGGATTTGGCAAAAAGTACAAGTCAAGTGTTAATTTTCAAAATGGAACCACTTTAGAATTAGATAATTACTTATTGGCCCAGAACTTGTTTAATATTGTAAAATTGTTTGTTTTTTAAGTTTGAGGCAATTTAAAAACATCTCAGTATAATTCACTCTGTTGTTAAGATATAAATCTTAACAAATGAGTGAATATTTGGACTATATATTTGGATTAATGGCAGAGAAAAAATACAATTCCATTATTAACTATTAGCCCTTGGAAATAATTGTTTGACTTAAGTATCTTTACTACTACAAATGAATACAATTACTACAGTGAGGCTAACATTACAAAATAATAGAACATTTCAAAAGTTTTAGGAGTATAAGTTTTGGTTTTCTATTTCAGGTACTAACTAAGCTGAACATTTGTAATGGCATATTTGAGGGTATCACCATTCTAAAATGGAAATTATATGAATTGATATAGATGAAGTATTATTTTAATCTAATATCATAGCTAATTAATCAGTTTGGAAGTTAAACTCTTAGAGATATAAGCCATGGTAAGAAAGATGGCCCCTTGATGCTTAACAAGACATAAATGGAATCAAAACAACCCAGGTGAACATTAAATTTAATACAATGGAAGCAAATACTGCTAAAGTTTAGTTCAAAATCTTTTACCTGTCTAACAAAGCAATGACTAAATAATCAGTAGGGAAGTGAGACTTTTTAGGATAAATTAATTTATAGGATTAACACCTCTTGTATTGATGGATATTATATCATTAAATTATAAATGTATTCCCAATGACAGTGACTACATATAATAACCAAGTTGTTTTTAATTGCATTATAACATTTCTGTGTTCATCTAGCAATTAAAACCAGTTACTAAATTGATTAAAGTATCTCATTAGAAGACAAGTCAACCCAAAATGAGATTTCTAACAGGCATGAAATACCAATAAATATCTAAACTGAATTCACTTTTCTTCTTTTTAATAGAAAATAAGATCCCATGTAGATATCACTTCTATTTTTACTTATAATCATGTTAGGTTTATAATAGTGTTAGGTTTTATGTTTCTGTTATAGTTATAATAGAGGAACCATTTAAATGTACATAGGTTCTTCTCAGGACAGCTAATTGGTGTAGTGTATTGAGTGCTAGGCTTTACAGTTACAAAGAATCCCCCTCCTGAGTTCAAAGCTGGCCTCAGACACTTACTAACTGTGTGACGCTGGGCAACTCACTTCACCTGGTTTGCCTCAGTTTCCTCCTTTGTAAAAGGAACTGGAGAAGAAAGTAGCAAACTGCTCCAGTATCTTTGCCAGAAAACCCCAAATGAGGTCAAAAAGAGTCAGACACAATTGAACAACCAAGTTAGAGACTATTGGAAAAGCCAGGATGGGAAATTTAGAAAACAATTCATTGAATTTCTTTATAACTAATTAGCATTACCATTTCCTAAGCTTTACTAATAGGATAGATGAAGGCAGATTAAAAAAAAGTCAACTAACTTGTTGAGTAACAGTCTACCCTCTTGTTATACTTTATCAATAACTTTACAGACAAGGAATCTATTTTGCCTCTTTCTATATAGTTAGCAGAAATTTTCACACTTAACTAAATTTAAATATATAATCCTATGTAATGATAATTCATACAGATGTCTCAAAAGTCTGCACAATTTTAAGCTATTAAAAGTTTTTAATGCTTTAATAGATTAAAACTGAATTTATATTTTTGGGACACTTGTGGCTAAAGGTTTTAATGCTTTGATGATTCAAAACTTCACTAAGACTTTGAGACACTGCATATATAGCATTGTGATGTTTATAAAATGCTTTCCTCACAATAATTCTGAGAAAGGTGATTTAAGTATTATTACCTCTATTTTCCAGATAAGGAAACAGAACCAGAAGAGTTTATTTAAGCAAGGTTATGTCCAACATTAACAATATACATTTATGGTTAATCTGCATTATTATCATTTTCTACATCAATTTCTTAAGTCTAGACAATCAACTAAATAATAAATAACCCCCTGCTTTCTAGATGCTTTCCCAGGGTGGATATGCTCACACTAAAAATTTAACAATTGATTCTCTCTCACCTCTCTGAACTGACCCTAGCATATCTTTGGAGTTAAGTGACTTGCTTATCTTCACAGTATCAGAGCTGAGATTTGAATTTTTCATTTCAAATTGCTGTTTCCCTTAACTTGTATAAAAATCTAATTGTAGGCCTCAGTAGAAGTTTCTAGAATACAAGAAATGATTGACTCACAGTATGGGTTCTGGGCAGATGACATATGGAATATTGTGTTTCATTTAGTTCTAGGAATCACATTTTAGAAGAAATATTGGCAAACAAACATCCAGTGAAGATGATGAGGTTTTTGAAGAGACTCAATATGATGTCATAGTAAGACTAGCTGAAGGACCTAAGGACGATTCACCTGGCAAAGGGAAGGTTGGAGGGGAAGGAGGAAGGAAATTGGCTGTCTTAAACTATTTGAAAGATTGCCATGTCATCAAGGAATTTAAATTTATTCTTCTAGAACCCAGAGGGCAGAATAAGGATCAATGGGTTTCAAAGCAGGAGGTATTCACATTTCATTTTCCTGTGAGGATGAACTTCTTAACAATGAGAGAGAACTTTAAAGAAAATGGTTGCCCAGTTAGCGAGAATATATTTAATAGAGAGATAATTGCATTTACTTTGTGAGGCTGCACCTTTAGTTGTTTTTTTTTCCATTATAGTTTACATATCAATAACTAAAGGCTTTTTACAGGTTTAAGAATGTATAGCTTTAAGAAATGTGAAATATCTTTTGGTTCTGGGATTTCTGATTAAGCATTATTCATCATGGTGATTTTTTTGCATGTTTGTAACATGATAGTCCATTGTTAGTATTAGTTTCCAGATAAAACAACTTGTATGGGCCTTACTAATAAGTAGGTGTGCCGTATTGTACTTCTGTGCTAATAGCTACTATATTTTAAGATTTGTAAAGCACTATACAAATATCTCATTTGGTTCTCCCAACAATCCTGGGCAGAAGGTACTATTATTCTACCCATTTTTTTACAGATGGGGAAGTGAGGTAGTGAGAAGTTAAGTGATTTTCCTGGGGTCACAAAATTAGTAAGGTCTTTCTGACCTGGAAGACCAGCATTCTCTAGTCATTGTGCTACCCATTTGCCTTCAGAAACAGACCTTTTACTGCCCCCAAACTAATTATGATACACTATTATCAGAATTTTCAGGAAAAAAAATTTTAAAACTTGATCAAATCATACTTTAATCAAATGTTCATTTTTTTTGCTAACTCTGTTTAAATGGTTTCAATTTGTTGGCAATGGACTAAAAGGATTTTTTGAAATATATCTCTAAGGAAAGAGGGTCTGATTTAGTGAGTATTTTTGTTGTTGTTGCCAATATTTTTACTATGAATATTTACCAAGACAGTATAGCACGTTGGTGCATTAATCAGAGGACCATTTACATTTCTTTTTAGACTGTTTCCTCTTGCCAAATGTCAAAGAAAAAAAATTGTATAGGACAGCAATGTGTCTTTAGGAACTGGAATTTTGGAATTCAGATTTAATGTACAGACTTGGGATATCATCAGCATTCATGAAAAAAATGATTAAGCAATTATTGATGGCATAGTATTTAATAAAATAATATTCTTTATTGTGAACCTAGCATACATGGCCTTGGTGTATAAGATGCTTCAGAAGAGTTGTGATAACAATCAAGATATTTTGATATTTGGGATATCTTATGCAAAATCAAGAAATGGAAAAGAAATGGTTTTATTTTGGTATTTTCTTTTTAGGTTTCATATTCAAACTTCATAGTTCATGCAGTGGTCTATGACTCAGCCTATGTTTATTCTTTTCATATATGTGTTCCTAGGCAATGACAATAGACAGTAGACAGTAAGTGTGGTTAGATTAGTGCCAATCATCACTACCTTTGGAAGCATAATGATGTATTGAAATTGGATTGATTAGAACTTCTATTTATATGGAGGTTTGCATATTCACATATATATTCTTTTGTTCCATCAGCATATACAATAATAAACCAAGGGGAGCTAAAGCAGGGGGTAGTTAAACATTTTTTGTCTTAAGAACTTTTGTGGAAGTTTGTTCTATGGATTTCTATGGGCCTGTCTTAAAAATATTGTTTACAAATACATAAAATACATAGGGTTAATGAAGAAACAAATTATGTTGAAATAGTTACAGATACAAAATATTAAAAAAAAACCCCAACAAGTTCACAGACCCTTCCCTCATTAAGAATGCCTGCCTAATTGTGTTTATAGAACTTTCTGTTACTGCTTAAGTAAATATATCACTTCATGTTCCTCATGCAATATATTTATTGTATATTCTCAGTGTACTGGATAATACATATTACCAAGTAACATATATTAGTAATATAGCTATATATTTATAAAACATATTTGGTGTATATCCTCGGTATACTAGGTAATATTTGTATATACATATATAATGGTGTTTATTCCATATTCCATATAATATGTTTATTTCCTATAGCTAGTTAATAAAGATATGTCACTTAGTACATTGTGTGTATATGTTCATATGTAAGGTATACATACACTATCACTATATTTTCTAGGAATTTGCATTTCTAAATATATCTTCCTTGTATTTACCTTCTAGACTACAATTTGTTACATATATAAAATCCTAGATGCAAATTTTTGTTGTCATTCATTAAAAAAACTATCGAGCATTCTTGGTTAAAATCAGTATTATTTGAATTTTAGGTACAAATTTAGCTCTCACTTTAAGATCAGAGAAAACCTTTTATCCTTCCTCAGACAAAAATTAATCTTTTTCATTTTCTTTCCTTTGTTTTACCAGTAAGTGAATTTGTGAGCAATAGTATGTCTTTTTTTTTGTTTTTACTTTTCATAAGGCAATGGGGTTAAATGATTTGCCCAAGGTCACATATCTAGTTAATAATTAAGTAGTATGTATTAATGGCTAGCAGGATATCTTTAACATCAGAAAGGTCTGAGTTCAGGTTTTGGATTTTACAAATAATAATTGACCCTGTGCAAGTCAGTTGACTTCTCAGCATTGTAGGAAACGCTCTAAGATTTTAAGTTATAGACGAGTTGCCTATCTGCAGTTGTTTCCAGACCAGGAATTTCTTATTTTGATAAAACCACCCGTTTCTGTATCTCTCTCCAATAGTTCCTATAAAAAACCCATTCCCCCCCCCAAAAAAAACCTCAACTAGACCTGAAAATAAGTGAGATTTATCATTAAAATGCTTTCCATTTATTTATGCTTCGTGGTTGAAGGAAGGGCATTGCTTGATGGTATCATAAAGAATACTGGGCATTAATGTGCTCTCCAATTTTACTTTTAATATAGTCCTATCATGAACAAAGCTCACTAATATTTAAGTGAAGCATGTATCTCTTTATTCCTTGAACCTCATTCTTTTATTATTCTAAGCATGTCTTGTGATTCTTCTTCTCCCAACCATGTTAGATTGTAAGTTGTTTGATGGCAGAGACTGAATTGCTTCTGTCATTATATATTTTGTGCCTTTAATATAGCAGACTCTTCTGAATTTAATTTAATTCTTTGCCCCATGTATAAAGTCTATACTAACTATCTGATACAGATTGGCTTCTGATTTCCCCATTGTCTAAGGTCATAAGAGTTGGGTCCAATATCTCACCAATGATATATGCATAACCTCAGTGAAGCTTTAAAGGCAACTTCATTTTCTGGAATTCAAAATGGTAAGCTGCTTTTACTCATTTGGTTTCCTATAATTTATCTTTATGATATTCAGGCAGATATCCTCATTTTATTACTAAGTGGTAAGATAGCAGACACATAAATGAAGATAAGTCTCAGTTATTCTGCTTTTGAATAAGACTTCTTTCTTTTTTACTGCTAACCTTATTCTGGCTACTTGTCCTTTCTCTGCCCATCCTTATTTACTCCCACTAGTCAGACTCTTAGTACCAGTATGCATTATCACTGCCTCTATTTTAGAGTACCTGTTTTTTGGACAATGGATTATTGGGGAAAAATAGGTGATCTAGAAATCAACTCCATAGATTTTGGGTATGGAGAATTGAAGGAGATTGAAAAAATAGTGAACTAAGGAACAAGTGTTTGTCATTTACAAGCTGAGAAGGAATTTCTTCCGAGTCTAGTAAATTGACTCAGAAATCTTTATTCCAAAACGTTTTGAGTATTTTTGAGCAGGTGCAGGAATAGCCTTCTGTACTGACAAATTTGAAGGATACTAAGATGCTAAAGGATATTTAATTTTTGGTTAATTTCAATATTGGTTATATTGGGATCAAGTTTCACAGCCCATCTATAACTCAGAGTCTTAGTATATTTATGACTGAGTCTCGAATAGGTTAAATGACAGGCCCATGGTCATATTAGCTGAACAAGTATCAGAAGAGGAATTTGAACTCAGTCTAGATCATTCTAACTCTAAGTCTGGTTATTCCTAACTCCAGAGAGTCAATCTACTAGGTGGTATTTCTTAGAGTTTTGGTATGTTGGTTAAAATATTTGGTTAAAATATTGAGTGAATGTCATTTTGATTATTATAAATATAGATGTTAACTCTAAAGAATTTATGAAGAAAGATGCCATCTGTATCCAAAGAACAGATAATAGTTTATATAGAATAATTTTACAAATATATATATGTTATATATATATTATATATATACCTATTTGTGACTAATGGCAGTCATCTCTAGAGCAGAAGAGGAGAGGGGAAGAGAACAAAGAAATTTACATGATAGCTTTATTATATATTTAAAAGGAATAGCAAATTGCATGTAATTGATCTGTAGTTTCATGTGCAATCATTTTTATTGTACTATGTTATAAAAATACTTTTTATTTCATAAATTAAAAATAAAATAAATAAATGTGAAAAAAGGAGAAAAAAATCAACCTACTTTTTTATCCACATCTTGTATTCATCTTAATAAGTATTTATTATATACTAACCATGTGCTTTATACTAAGCTAGGTATTGTACAATGACAAAAATGAAATGATTCTGCCTCTAAGAAGCTTACATTATTTTGAAGGAGATAACATATACAGATAAAATACAAACTATAGACCATAAAGAGGAAAAGTGTTTTAGAGCCAACTGTACTCTTATTATAGGAATTTTTATTAGGACATGG
Organism: Macrotis lagotis; assembly: GCF_037893015.1. Lineage (NCBI taxonomy): Eukaryota > Metazoa > Chordata > Mammalia > Peramelemorphia > Peramelidae > Macrotis > Macrotis lagotis. The sequence goes on from NC_133666.1 coordinate 494,813,097, forward strand.
GGGTGGGATTGAAGGACTTGATCTTCTTGGATTCAAATGATCTTGACTCATGACTCTAAGTGTGACAAGCATTCTGCTTAAAGTTTTTAGATTTTTTTTCCCCTTCACTCCCTCCCTCCCTATCTTCTTTCATTCCTTCCATTTCAAAGCCATAACATATTGAAGAATCAAAGAAATTTTTAAAAATCAGCGGAAATTGTGTGCATTTTAAAAGAAAGTGAACTTTGCCCAAGATTGAAATGTAAGAAAAAGCTTCTAATGCTGATGGACTAGAGAGACAAATTTCTGTTTCCAATAGCAGAAATGACAAATAAATATATAAGGACTATGCTTGCTACTTGCTATAGGGACATTTGCAATAAGAAAAACAGACATCCCTGAATCAGTTTTTCTGAAACTTTTAAAGTTGTCCTAAATCTTTTCCCAGAATAGCCTTAAAAGTGCCTCTCAAAAATTTCTCCCAAATCCCTACTAAATTCTATAAAGTTGATGGTTTTACTTTTGTTTGCTTGCACAAAAATAAATCAGTAGTAAATGAATAATAGGGCTTTATACAATTCATTATGATACTCTATAATGTTATGTGTAATTTTTATGATTAATTTTTAATTTGACCTATATATTTAGATACAGTTTAAAACTTTTTATTCTTTTCAGTACATCACATCAGATATGGTGTTTATGATCATTTTATAAAATGTTTTGCAGTCTCATGAAAATAATTCTTATAATATTATTTCTATGAGAAAATAAAATTTAGTATAGATCCTTTTGACTTACAGTATCATTTCTTTTTGATTTAACAGCTCCTTTTCCAGGATTGTATCCTTCCACAAATGTGAGAACCATCTAAATTTCTGTTTATTTTAATAAACCATTTGCTTAACTTTTGAGAACTTCTTGTCCCTTTCTCCTCCAGAGAATAATTTGATCATTTGTTTTATATGAAATAAACCAAAATAATTTATATAAAATCAATACATTCTCCAGATGACAGTGATAGTTATCATATAAGCTTTTTGGTTTATGTAAATAGTGAACCTTATAACTTCTAGACCTACTTTGTATTGAATTTTTATTCACCAGTTCAAGAAAAGCTCATTTAAGTTATCATATGCCAAGAGACAATAACCTTGTCCAGTACTGCTCTTTATTATTTCCATCTTGCCAATTAAACCACAGAGATGGTGTTTTTTGTTCGTCATGGTGTTTGTATCAACATTTCATGCAGATACAGTAATCCAGTGTGAAAGAAAATCAGTGTTTTTCTGGGCTGATTTGCATATGCATGTCAGCTCTAGCTATGCCATTTCTTATGGTATTGAAAAAAACAGAATGACCTTTTTTCTAAATTTTTATAATGGAAAGTTCTCATGTTTTGAGTTTTCAGGGCCAGGATGGGGATGGACAGCTGAAAGTGAGAAGCATCTGTTGATTCACATCATTAATGACAGTGACAATCTGAGGTCTAAATGTTTAGTTCTATTTGGCGATTATGATTGTAGCTTCCCATGCCCAAGGCCGCTACAGCTAGGTCACATTAACACCCATTGCCAGGCACTTCCAGGAGATTCCCAAGACTGAAATGGAAATGCTGATACTTGTCACTATGTGATGTTGTTCAAGAACTTTAATCTTGAAAAGTTGAAACTTTCAACAACTTAAAACTTGTCTTTGTCTTGTTAGAAGTATAGTAATATTGATTCCATAGAGTATATTTCTTTAAAGAGATGAACATCTTTCCCTCCTATCCTCAGAGGAAAGTAGCATAGTATTGAAAAAAATGAGTCTATGGAGGTGATAATAATAGCTATAATGTATTACTGATGATAGTGCAGCTAAGTGGTACAGTGGGTGGATAGAATGCTGAGACTGGACTCAGGAAAACATGAGTTCAAATCTAACCTCAGCTGTGGTACCCTTTAACTAGTCACTTAAATCAGTTTGCTTCAATTTCCTTATCTGTAAAAATGAGCTGGAGAAGGAAATGACAAACCTCTCCACTATTTTTGCCAAGAAAGCCCCAAATGGAACCACAAAGAGTTGGACACAGCTGAAATGATTGAACAACAATAATTTCAATGATACTAACCTCTTCTGTTTGTGTGACATTTTCCACATATATAACTTCCTTTGATCTAGACATCCCTATAGGCCCAATTCGAGTTATGTTTATTTGACAAAAGAAAATCTAAAATGAAATGATATCTTGTCAATATAGTTACAAAGAGCATATCTCTGAAATAGATAGTGTATCCTTCACCCAGATAGTAAAATATGCTACAGAAGCTTTCAGCTTGCCTCTATCAAAATAATTATCTTAGCAATTATCTTTGCCATTCGGTTAACTTTTGCATGCGGATGGTGTTTCTGTGCTTTTGTGTTCATCTACCTTGCTGCTTAGCGTTCTCCTAGGAACTATTATACTGACAGTTTTTTTTAAGTATATGGAAAAGAAGAAAGAAGAGAAAAGGCTATTTATGAGAAATTGTACTCTATTACCCAGGTAGTTAATAAATTATTCAGAGATCAAGGTGACTGCCTGCATTTGTGAGGTGGGGTTCTGATGGCAGGGACTTCTAAAGGCTAATTAGGACCGCAATATCTTGTCCAAACTTAAAGGCCAGCTTACATTTCTAACTGAAGTAACCTTGCACTGTAAAGGTTTCTAGAAATCTTGTAAAGGAAACAAGCCACAAGAATAAGCAAACTTTTGTACATCTTACAAAGAGGTTTAAAAATATACTTTAATTTAATTTATAGCATTTAATTGTTGGTTTAAGTCTTTTTTTATGGCATGATCCTCTGCTCGAAGTCATTCGTTTTTTTCTTTTAGAAAACAACAATCCAGAATGGTCCCCCCATCCCCCGAGATAGTAAACTCACAGTAAGGAAACTACAGTTACTAATGAAAAATATTCTTCTGCTTTGCAACTTAAAGTTTGAGAAAATTGTCTAGGGATTCATGATATGGTAGTTTGCCTAAAGGCACAAAACTCTAATATTACATGTCTGAGGTAAGTCTTGAATCAGGGTCCTCCTGATAGAAGTAAATTCTGTATTCAAGATATCATGCTGTTTCTTTGTATCAGGATGAAATTCTGTTATTTCTCAACAGAACAAAAAAAAATCACAATTAGAAATATGTGCAAGGAAAGAAATTGAATGTTTCCCATTAAAAATATATGTACTTTTTAAAGTTATAAGGGCCATTATATTAAGCAGCTTCATATGAGGAATGGGAACTTTGCTTATAAAAACCTTGGCAGTAAGTGGAAAAATGTTTTGCAGACCTATAAAGACATCATTTCTTCCAACTCTATGATTTGATCATTTTGAGATGGAATGTTTAAAAAAAAGTTTCTTATTATACAACTAATTTATTTTTACTATTTTGTTCCACCTATCTCCCATCAATTTGAGGAACATGCCTCTGTTGATGGAAACACTTTGATAAAAAAAAAGGAATCTAGGTGCTTTTCTACTCACTTATAGTTAATTTGGACTCTATGCTGATAGTTATTTGAAGCAAATTCTAAATGCATTCCTTTCATGACCCATTTTAGCAGCCCATTATCATAAGTTCACTGTCATATGGCCACTGAGTTAATGTACTTACAAATGACAGAGAAAGTGTGTTCTATGACCTTAGGGTTTTCAAAAATTAAA